>NC_069501.1:447979002-448121502 GCF_027579735.1 Bombina bombina | reverse complement strand
CTAATGCTGCTGTTAAGCTAAGGTTTTATGATTTGATGTTTGATCATTTGCCACAACAAAGGCAGGAGGAGGTATACATTGTATTCTGTGTTTGACAACTGTGTTTATAGGTGGTGGGGACAGTGCGGCCGACTGCTCTCACTACCTGTGATCATGGAAAGCTAGGCAGATTCTAATCTGTACCTCCAAATGCCTTTTTGGCATTTTTTTTTTTTTTTCTTGGTCTATTGTGAATGTATATCTGTCTCCTGTGCATCTCCCATTAACATTTGTTTAAGGTTAACCGGTCAAGCTGCTGTTTTCTGCATGAAAAGGACACTTCTGCTGCTCAAGATCTGCTACGTCATTCTGCTGCACAAGATGAGACTTCGCTGGGACACCATTCAAGGATTCAACCAGATTCATCCGTCTTCAGACGTGTTCAGAACGCCACGTCGGTATATGATATATGTATAATGTTTTATTATTATTATTATTCTGTATAAAGTTATAATTTGTAGTATGGTAACTGAACACATTGAATTCTGTGTCTGCAGAAGTGTTCACGGATAGTGAGAGTAGAGTGCGGCTGCTCTCACTGTCTGTGATCATGGGAAGCTAATCAGATTTCAGTCTGTTTGGTTATCTATTGTACAATATTTTGTACAATATTTTTATAATCATGTATAATATGTATAATTGTTCTGTATAATATATTATGTATATGTATAGATTATTATTATTATTATTATGTATAATATGTATTTTCTATATATTATTATTATTATTTATAATATGTATGTTCTATATTATTATTCTGTATAAAGTTATAATGTGTAGTATGGTAACTGAACACATTGAATTCTGTGTCTGCTGAAGTGTTCACGGATAGTGAGAGTAGAGTGCGGCTGCTCTCACTGTCTGTGATCATGGGAAGCTAATCAGATTTCAGTTTGTTTAGTTATCTATTGTACAATATTTGTATAATTATGTATAATATGTATAATTGTTCTGTATAATATATATATTATGTATAATATGTATGTTCTATTTTATTATTATTTATAATATGTATGTTCTATATATTATGTATAATATGTATGTTCTATATTATTATTATTCTGTATAATATGTATGTTCTATATTATTATTCTATATAAAGTTATAATGTGTAGTATGGTAACTGAACACATTGAATTCTGTGTCTGCTGAAGTGTTCACGGATAGTGAGAGTAGAGTGCGGCTGCTCTCACTGTCTGTGATCATGGGAAGCTAATCAGATTCCAGTCTGTTTGGTTATCTATTGTATAATATTTATAATTATGTATAATATGTATAATTGTTCTGTATAATATATATTATGTATATGTATAGATTATTATGTATAATGTATTTTCTATATATTATTATGTATAATATGTATGTTCTATTTATTATTATGTTTAAAATGTATGTTCTATATATTATTATTATTCTATATAAAGTTATAATGTGTAGTATGGTAACTGAACACATTGAATTCTGTGTCTGCAGAAGTGTTCACGGATAGTGAGAGTAGAGTGCGGCTGCTCTCACTGTCTGTGATCATGGGAAGCTAATCAGATTCCAGTCTGTTTGGTTATCTATTGTATAATCTGTATAATATATATTATGTATATGTATAGATTATTATGTATAATGTATTTTCTATATATTATTATGTATAATATGTATGTTCTATTTATTATGTTTAAAATGTATGTTCTATATATTATTATTATTATTATTATTATATAAAGTTATAATGTGTAGTATGGTAACTGAACACATTGAGTTCTGTGTCTGCTGAAGTGTTCACGGATAGTGAGAGTAGAGTGCGGCTGCTCTCACTGTCTGTGATCATGGGAAGCTAATCAGATTTCAGTCTGTTTGGTTATCTATTGTACGATATTTTGTATAATTATGTATAATATGTATAATTGTTCTGTATAATATATTATGTATATGTATAGATTATTATTATTTATAATTATGTATAATTGTTCTGTATAATATGTTATGTATATGTATGTTCTATTTATTATGCATGATTGTTATGTATAATAAGTTTGGCTTAAATATGGGAAAGGCAACTTTAACTCTGTACTTTTTGTACACTAGGTGCATTTAGAGCACCAGGTTGTCTAGTTTCTTACACTAATTTTGTTTTCTGTATATAGATTTTGTTTTATATACAGATCTTCAAGCACTGGACAAAATGTCTACATGAAACATTTCTCCATTACATCAGCCCAGGTAAGCATGAATGGTTGTGAAGATGTAGCATTTACAACTTTCAATACTTGCATTTTTGTTTCCCTGCATCTTAAAGGGATATAAAAACCCAAATGTTTTATTTCATGATTCAGATAGACCATGCAACTTTCCAATTTAGAAAGAGGTTTTGAACATTATAACTCAATCCAGATATAGCCTCCTTCACTAGTGTAGTCTTCTCACAAATGACTACACCAATAGTTTTTGAAAAAAGGGGTGTGTGAAATGGGAAGGGGCGCTGAAATCGCAATCTGGATATCAATGTCTATTTTTGAAAATACAATGCAGAATGAGAATTAAAAATTGAATGAATTGAATTAATATATATATGAAAAGTGTGATATTCTATCTTCAACAATAAAAAATGTAGATGAGTGTCAAAGTGAATGTATTGGTGTAAAAAAAGTGTTGGTTAAATTTTCGTGTCTCAAACCGTGTCTAAATTTAAACAATGTGCAGCTCTCTTGAAATAATAAAATACATTGCAGAATGAATTGGCGTGAGATATTATAAATTGAATGAGTTGAATATATATATATATATGTGTGTGGTATTCTATCTTCAATAGTAAAAGGTGTAGATAAATGTCAAAATGATTGTATCAATACAAAAAGAGGTGTTGGTTAAATATTCATGTGCCTCAAAAAGTGTCAAATGTAAACAATGTATAGCTCTCTTAAACTGTGTATTTAAACAGACAAATAGTTTATATTAGGTGTTAAGTGAACCTTCAGAGAAATAAAGTGAAATGAAAAACTATTAAAGTTACCTGGAACAAAGCATCTAGGGTTATATGGGGATTAAAGTGCTAGTGCAATATAAATAATCAGAGAGAAATAAATGTAAAAGTTGACTAATTTATTCACATCAAATTACTAAAAATAATTCATAAGTAACTAACAGACAGTTTAAAAGTTATTAACACCAGTGTTATGCTAAAATCTAAAACAATAATTTATAATATTGAAAAATGGCAAATAACCATGCGATCACTGGACAATGAATAATCAGCAATTGTCATTAGACATTCAAATGTGCAATCAATAGATAGTGAGGATAAGATATTGTTGTGTCACTATAACTGCAGGATACAACACTATTTAGTGATATTGGCAGTCTATAGAAATGTTTCAAAATGTCACGTATCGTAATTGATACACAGTTGCAAACTTTTCAGATAGGTCTTTTTGGCTGTTAATCAGAGGGCTTTTTTAGAAGAATACTAATCTACGATATTTACTTCTAGAGTTCTCCTGCCATTTTATCTTCAATGCTCCTAGATGCTGGTTTACAACACAGTACCTTTTGGATCCGTTTCCTCTCTCCGTGTGGTTTGTCTTTACAGTTGGCGTTCCGTTTGTCTGAGTATCTGTGCGGTCATGTGAATTCTGTTTCACCAATCACTGAGGGTTTATGTTCAAAATAAGTGTGCGCACTATTTCCTTGTATATGCGGCTCCTCTCGCTGTGTAAATACTAACAGGTTTATTGATTCAAACCTCAAGTCAGATACAGCGGTCCTGGGTGCCAATTCAATAGTAGTAGCTGTGTGGCAGATCAACGCGTATCGGCATGAAAGCCTTTTTCAAGATGCCCGTCAGCTGAATTTTCTCTCCTTTTGAACTCTATTTTGGCAGTGGGTGGAGCTTTGTGTGGGAAATAGTATTAACTCCTACGTGTCAAGATAAAGTTTTCGTATTCACCTCTGATGTTTCTGTATTCCACATTAAAAAAAAATCCATAAATTGTTTAGAGTGATTATTGTTACTTAACACATTCATTGTGCTGATAACTTAGGACACATTATTAAAAGGTTCTTGTTGGTGGTGTTTCAAAGACTATTGCTGTATCTTAAAAATACTAAATAATATATATGATAGAATACATCCCTTTACGTTAAGATTGTCATTAGAATTATGTTAAGTTATAGTTTATTTACATCAGATATGTATTTAATATATTATAATATATTAAGGAATAAATATATAAGTTAGGGGATAGATAGATAACTGGTTTGATTAAATAGATAAATAAATTAGGTGTAATTTCTAAATCAATTCACTGTAAACTTCTATTATAAATATATATAAAAGGATCATTATATATTTGTAATAAAATGGTAAAAATGAGCTGAAATTGATAAAATTAATACCAAGGTAAAAACATTAGTTTAATTTATTAATAATTGTGTATATATAATACTGAATTTATTACATGGTGGATTATATTAGACTATTGAGGTCAAACTCACTATTTAGTCCCTTTGGGTGCAGGGTACCAAATTTTATATAAATTCTGCCTCCTTTCTTAGCAATTTTTTCTCTAAATTTCCCCTTCTACTGTCTTTTTTTAACTTTGAAAATCCCCCAATATTTAAATGCTCCTAAATTACTGTTGTATTTGTCCTTAAAATGTCTATATAAAACTGTCTTCTCTTTCGTGTTCTATTGCTAAAATGTGTTCTCTTATTCTGTCTCTGAGTTTACGGCTTGTTTGTCCGAAGTATCTCAAACCACATTCGCATTGTATCACATAGATCACGTTTGCATCAGTGCATCTAATCACATCTTGAATTTTTGTTATTTTTCCATCTTTATATGACTTGATCATTTTTATTTTATTACTCTGTTTGCAAGCCTTGCAATTGTGGCATTGATAAAAGCCTTAATTCGGCTCCTATTAGATCTCTATTTTCATTGGTTCCACCTTTTGTGCGATATTTGCTAGGGCAAAGTATATTTTTAAAAGTTTTTGCCTTTCTGTAGATGAACCTGAGATGATTTGGTATTTGTCTACCTATAATAGGATCTTTTTGTAACAGGTGCCAGTGTTTGTTCATTTTTTTTTTTTTACATTTTATGTTGTACAGAGTAGTTAGTAATGATAGGGACCTCAATTGTCTCAGTTTGATTTACACAGTCTATTTGCTGCATCATCTTGATTTCTACTCTTCTTAATTAGTAGTTCATTTCTATCTGTCTCACCTCCTTTATTACTGAATTGATTTTTTTTATTATCATAGCCTTTTTTTTCTTCAAAGCGCTCAGCTAATATTTTTGACTGTTCTTCAAAGCTCTCTACTCTTGAGCAATTTTTCCTGATCCTTAATATCTGTCCTTTTGGAATATTTCTGATCCAGTTCTTATGATGGCAGCTTTTGTGATCAATAAAATTGTTTGCGTCCACTGTTTTAAAATGGGTTTTAGTCTCAATACATTTATCCACTATTTCCAATTTGATATCTAAAAAAACTAATACTTTGTTTGTTATATTCATGTGTGAAGGAAAGGCCATATTGGTTATTATTTAGATCTTCAAAAAATTGCTCTAACAATTCTATATCACGTCTCCAAATAAAAAACAGATCGTCTATATACCTTTTATAGAGCACAAGGTTCGCACCCCATGGAGAGGTATATATTAATTCTTCCTCTAAACAATTTATGGATTTTTTATTGTGGAATACAGAAACATCAGAGGTGAATAAGAAAACTTTATCTTGACACGTAGGAGTTAATACTATTTCTCCAACATAGGTGTGTCCGGTCCACGGCGTCATCCTTACTTGTGGGATATTCTCTTCCCCAACAGGAAATGGCAAAGAGCCCAGCAAAGCTGGTCACATGATCCCTCCCAGGCTCCGCCTACCCCTGTCATTCTCTTTGCCGTTGTACAGGCAACATCTCCACGGAGATGGCTTAGAGTTTTTTAGTGTTTAACTGTAGTTTTTATTATTCAATCAAGAGTTTGTTATTTTGAAATAGTGCTGGTATGTACTATTTACTCAGAAACAGAAAAGAGATGAAGATTTCTGTTTGTATGAGGAAAATGATTTTAGCAACCGTAACTAAAATCCATGGCTGTTCCACACAGGACTGTTGAGAGCAATTAACTTCAGTTGGGGGAACAGTGTGCAGTCTCTTGCTGCTTGAGGTATGACACATTCTAACAAGACGATGTAATGCTGGAAGCTGTCATTTTCCCTATGGGATCCGGTAAGCCATGTTTATTACGATCGTAAATAAGGGCTTCACAAGGGCTTATTAAGACTGTAGACTTTTTCTGGGCTAAATCGATTCATTATTAACACATATTTAGCCTTGAGGAATCATTTTATCTGGGTATTTTGATATAATATCGGCAGGCACTGTATTAGACACCTTATTCCTTAGGGGCTTTCCCAAAGCATAAGCAGAGCCTCATTTTCGCGCCGGTGTGGCGCACTTGTTTTTGAGAGGCATGGCATGCAGTCGCATGTGAGAGGAGCTCTGATACTTAGAAAAGACTTTCTGAAGGCGTCATTTGGTATCGTATTCCCCTTTGGGCTTGGTTGGGTCTCAGCAAAGCAGATACCAGGGACTGTAAAGGGGTTAAAGTTTAAAACGGCTCCGGTTCCGTTATTTTAAGGGTTAAAGCTTCCAAATTTGGTGTGCAATACTTTTAAGGCTTTAAGACACTGTGGTGAAAATTTGATAAATTTTGAACAATTCCTTCATGTTTTTTCGCAATTGCAGTAATAAAGTGTGTTCAGTTTAAAATTTAAAGTGACAGTAACGGTTTTATTTTAAAACGTTTTTGTACTTTGTTATCAAGTTTATGCCTGTTTAACATGTCTGAACTACCAGATAGACTGTGTTCTGAATGTGGGGAAGCCAGAATTCCTATTCATTTAAATAAATGTGATTTATGTGATAATGACAATGATGCCCAAGATGATTCCTCAAGTGAGGGGAGTAAGCATGGTACTGCATCATTCCCTCCTTCGTCTACACGAGTCTTGCCCACTCAGGAGGCCCCTAGTACATCTAGCGCGCCAATACTCCTTACTATGCAACAATTAACGGCTGTAATGGATAATTCTGTCAAAAACATTTTAGCCAAAATAAACACTTGTCAGCGTAAGCGCGGCTGCTCTGTTTTAGATACTGAAGAGCATGACGACGCTGATATTAATATCTCTGAAGGGCCCCTAACCCAGTCTGATGGGGCCAGGGAGGTTTTGTCTGAGGGAGAAATTACTGATTCAGGGAACATTTCTCAACAGGCTGAACCTGATGTGATTGCATTTAAATTTAAGTTGGAACATCTCCGCATTCTGCTTAAGGAGGTATTATCCACTCTGGATGATTGTGACAAGTTGGTCATCCCAGAGAAACTATGTAAACTGGACAAGTTCCTAGAGGTGCCGGGGCTCCCAGAAGCTTTTCCTATACCCAAGCGGGTGGCGGACATTGTTAATAAAGAATGGGAGAGGCCAGGTATTCCTTTCGTCCCTCCCCCCATATTTAAAAAATTGTTTCCTATGGTCGACCCCAGAAAGGACTTATGGCAGACAGTCCCCAAGGTCGAGGGAGCGGTTTCCACTTTAAACAAACGCACCACTATACCCATAGAGGATAGTTGTGCTTTCAAAGATCCTATGGATAAAAAATTAGAAGGTTTGCTTAAAAAGATGTTTGTTCAGCAGGGTTACCTTCTACAACCAATTTCATGCATTGTCCCTGTCGCTACAGCCGCATGTTTCTGGTTCGATGAGCTGATAAAGGCGGTCGATAGTGATTCTCCTCCTTATGAGGAGATTATGGACAGAATCAATGCTCTCAAATTGGCTAATTCTTTCACCCTCGACGCCACTTTGCAATTGGCTAGGTTAGCGGCTAAGAATTCTGGGTTTGCTATTGTGGCGCGCAGAGCGCTTTGGTTGAAATCTTGGTCGGCTGATGCGTCTTCCAAGAACAAGCTACTTAACATTCCTTTCAAGGGGAAAACGCTGTTTGGCCCTGACTTGAAAGAGATTATCTCTGATATCACTGGGGGTAAGGGCCACGCCCTTCCTCAGGATCGGCCTTTCAAGGCAAAAAATAAACCTAATTTTCGTCCCTTTCGTAGAAACGGACCAGCCCAAGGTGCTACGTCCTCTAAGCAAGAGGGTAATACTTCTCAAGCCAAGCCAGCTTGGAGACCAATGCAAGGCTGGAACAAAGGAAAGCAGGCCAAGAAACCTGCCGCTGCTACCAAGACTGCATGAAATGTTGGCCCCCGATCCGGGACCGGATCTGGTGGGGGGCAGACTCTCTCTCTTCGCTCAGGCTTGGGCAAGAGATGTTCTGGATCCTTGGGCGCTAGAAATAGTCTCCCAAGGTTATCTTCTGGAATTCAAGGGACTTCCCCCAAGGGGGAGGTTCCACAGGTCTCAGTTGTCTTCAGACCACATAAAAAGACAGGCATTCTTACATTGTGTAGAAGACCTGTTAAAAATGGGAGTGATTCATCCTGTTCCATTAAGAGAACAAGGGATGGGGTTCTACTCCAATCTGTTCATAGTTCCCAAAAAAGAGGGAACGTTCAGACCAATCTTAGATCTCAAGATCTTAAACAAGTTTCTCAAGGTTCCATCGTTCAAGATGGAAACCATTCGAACTATTCTTCCTTCCATCCAGGAAGGTCAATTCATGACCACGGTGGATTTAAAGGATGCGTATCTACATATTCCTATCCACAAGGAACATCATCGGTTCCTAAGGTTCGCATTCCTGGACAAACATTACCAGTTCGTGGCGCTTCCTTTCGGATTAGCCACTGCTCCAAGGATTTTCACAAAGGTACTAGGGTCCCTTCTAGCTGTGCTAAGACCAAGGGGCATTGCTGTAGTACCTTACTTGGACGACATTTTGATTCAAGCGTCGTCCCTTCCTCAAGCAAAGGCTCACACGGACATCGTCCTGGCCTTTCTCAGATCTCACGGATGGAAAGTGAACGTGGAAAAGAGTTCTCTATCCCCGTCAACAAGGGTTCCTTTCTTGGGAACAATTATAGACTCCTTAGAAATGAGGATTTTTCTAACAGAGGCCAGAAAAACAAAACTTCTAGACTCTTGTCGGATACTTCATTCCGTTCCTCTTCCTTCCATAGCTCAGTGCATGGAAGTGATCGGGTTGATGGTAGCGGCAATGGACATAGTTCCTTTTGCGCGCATTCATCTAAGACCATTACAACTGTGCATGCTCAGTCAGTGGAATGGGGACTATACAGACTTGTCTCCGAAGATACAAGTAAATCAGAGGACCAGAGACTCACTCCGTTGGTGGCTGTCCCTGGACAACCTGTCACAAGGGATGACATTCCGCAGACCAGAGTGGGTCATTGTCACGACCGACGCCAGTCTGATGGGCTGGGGCGCGGTCTGGGGATCCCTGAAAGCTCAGGGTCTTTGGTCTCGGGAAGAATCTCTTCTACCGATAAATATTCTGGAACTGAGAGCGATATTCAATGCTCTCAAGGCTTGGCCTCAGCTAGCGAGGGCCAAGTTCATACGGTTTCAATCAGACAACATGACAACTGTTGCGTACATCAACCATCAGGGGGGAACAAGGAGTTCCCTAGCGATGGAAGAAGTGACCAAAATCATTCTATGGGCGGAGTCTCACTCCTGCCACCTGTCTGCTATCCACATCCCAGGAGTGGAAAATTGGGAAGCGGATTTTCTGAGTCGTCAGACATTGCATCCGGGGGAGTGGGAACTCCATCCGGAAATCTTTGCCCAAGTCACTCAGCTGTGGGGCATTCCAGACATGGATCTGATGGCCTCTCGTCAGAACTTCAAAGTTCCTTGCTACGGGTCCAGATCCAGGGATCCCAAGGCGGCTCTAGTGGATGCACTAGTAGCACCTTGGACCTTCAAACTAGCTTATGTGTTCCCGCCCTTTCCTCTCATCCCCAGGCTGGTAGCC
The DNA here is from genome assembly GCF_027579735.1 of Bombina bombina. Classification (NCBI taxonomy): domain Eukaryota; kingdom Metazoa; phylum Chordata; class Amphibia; order Anura; family Bombinatoridae; genus Bombina; species Bombina bombina. The sequence goes on along the minus strand of NC_069501.1, from coordinate 448,111,499 downwards.
AGGATCAATCAGGAGAGGGCGTCGGTGATCTTGATAGCTCCTGCGTGGCCACGCAGGACTTGGTATGCAGATCTGGTGAATATGTCATCGGCTCCACCTTGGAAGCTACCTTTGAGACGAGACCTTCTTGTTCAGGGTCCGTTCGAACATCCGAATCTGGTTTCACTCCAGCTGACTGCTTGGAGATTGAACGCTTGATTTTATCGAAGCGAGGGTTCTCAGATTCTGTTATCGATACTCTTGTTCAGGCCAGAAAGCCTGTAACTAGAAAGATTTACCACAAAATTTGGAAAAATATATCTGTTGGTGTGAATCTAAAGGATTCCCTTGGGACAAGGTTAAGATTCCTAGGATCCTATCCTTCCTTCAAGAAGGATTGGAAAAAGGATTATCTGCAAGTTCCCTGAAGGGACAGATTTCTGCCTTGTCGGTGTTACTTCACAAAAAACTGGCTGCTGTGCCAGATGTTCAAGCTTTTGTTCAGGCTCTGGTTAGAATTAAGCCTGTTTACAAGCCTTTGACTCCTCCTTGGAGTCTCAATTTAGTTCTTTCAGTTCTTCAGGGGGTTCCGTTTGAACCCTTGCATTCCGTTGATATTAAATTATTATCTTGGAAAGTTTTGTTTTTAGTTGCAATTTCTTCTGCCAGAAGAGTTTCAGAATTATCTGCTCTGCAGTGTTCTCCTCCTTATCTGGTGTTCCATGCAGATAAGGTGGTTTTACGTACTAAACCTGGTTTTCTTCCAAAAGTTGTTTCTAACAAAAACATTAACCAGGAGATTATCGTACCTTCTCTGTGTCCGAAACCAGTTTCAAAGAAGGAACGTTTGTTGCACAATTTGGATGTTGTTCGCGCTCTAAAATTCTATTTAGATGCTACAAAGGATTTTAGACAAACATCTTCCTTGTTTGTTGTTTATTCCGGTAAAAGGAGAGGTCAAAAAGCAACTTCTACCTCTCTCTCTTTTTGGATTAAAAGCATCATCAGATTGGCTTACGAGACTGCCGGACGGCAGCCTCCCGAAAGAATCACAGCTCATTCCACTAGGGCTGTGGCTTCCACATGGGCCTTCAAGAACGAGGCTTCTGTTGATCAGATATGTAGGGCAGCGACTTGGTCTTCACTGCACACTTTTACCAAATTTTACAAGTTTGATACTTTTGCTTCTTCTGAGGCTATTTTTGGGAGAAAGGTTTTGCAAGCCGTGGTGCCTTCCATTTAGGTGACCTGATTTGCTCCCTCCCTTCATCCGTGTCCTAAAGCTTTGGTATTGGTTCCCACAAGTAAGGATGACGCCGTGGACCGGACACACCTATGTTGGAGAAAACAGAATTTATGTTTACCTGATAAATTACTTTCTCCAACGGTGTGTCCGGTCCACGGCCCGCCCTGGTTTTTTAATCAGGTCTGATAATTTATTTTCTTTAACTACAGTCACCACGGTACCATATGGTTTCTCCTATGCAAATATTCCTCCTTAACGTCGGTCGAATGACTGGGGTAGGCGGAGCCTGGGAGGGATCATGTGACCAGCTTTGCTGGGCTCTTTGCCATTTCCTGTTGGGGAAGAGAATATCCCACAAGTAAGGATGACGCCGTGGACCGGACACACCGTTGGAGAAAGTAATTTATCAGGTAAACATAAATTCTGTTTTCCCACACAAAGCTCCACCCACTGCCGAAATAGAGTTCAAAAGGAGAGAAAATTCAGCTGACGGGCATCTTGAAAAAGGTTTTCTTGCCGATACGCGTTGATCTTCCCCACACAGCTACTACTATTGAATTGGCACCCAGGACCGCTGTATCTGACTTGAGGTTTGAATCAATAAACCTCTGTTAGTATTTACACAGCGAGAGGAGACGCTTATACAAGGAACGCCGACTGTAAAGACAAACCACACGGAGAGAGGAAACGGATCCAAAGGTACTGTGTTGTAAACTAGCATCTAGGAGCGTTGAAGATAAAATCTGAAAAGTTTGCAACTGTGTATCAATTACGATACGTGACATTTTGAAACATTTCTATAGACTGCCAATATCACTAATAGTGTTGTATCCTGCAGTTATAGTGACACAACGATATCTTGCCCTCACTATCTATTGATTGCACATTTGAATGTCTAATGCCAATTGCTGATTATTCATTGTCCAGTGATCGCATGGTTATTTGCCATTTTTCAATATTATAAATTGTTTTAGATTTTAGCATAACACCGGTGTTAACTTTTAACGCTTTAAGGACACAGCTTTCAGTTTGCTCAATTGTTTTATGACGGAAAAATTCCGTCATATGTCCTTAAGAGGTTAAACTGTTACTTATGAATTATTTTTAGTAATTTGATGTGAATAAATTAGTCAACTTTTACATTTTTCTCTCTGATTATTTATATTGCACTAGCACTTTAATCCCCCATATAACCCTAGATGCTTTGTTCCAGGTAACTTTAATAATAGTTTTTCATTTCACTTTATTTATCTGAAGGTTCACTTAACACCTAATATAAACTATTTGTCTGTTTAAATACACAGTTTGAGAGCTAAGAGGCACATGAATATTTAACCAACACCTCTTTTTGTATTGATACAATCATTTTGATATTTATCTACACCTTTTACTATTGAAGATAGAATACCACACTCTTTTTTTTTTTTTTATATATATATATTCAACTCATTCAATTTTTAATCTCACGCCAATTCATTCTGCAATGTATTTTATTTCAAGAGAGCTACACATTGTTTAAATTTTAGACACGGTTTGAGACACATGAACATTTAACCAACACATTCACTTTGACACTTATCTACATTTTTTATTGTTGATAGAATATCACACTTTTCATATATATATTAATTCAATTCATTCAATTTTTAATTCTCATTCTGCATTGTAATTTTAAAAATAGACATTGATATCCAGATTGCGGTTTCAGCGCCCCTTCACATTTCACACCCCCCTTTTTTCAAAAACTTTCCAATTTACTCATTATCATATTTTCGTTGTTCTCTTAATCTTTATTTGAAAAAGCAGGAATGTAAGCTCAGGAGGCCGCCCATTTTTTGGTTCAGAACCCTGGGTAGTGCTTGCTGATTTATTGGCTACATTTAGCCACCAATCGGCAAGCGCTACCCAGAACATTTGGATTTCATATCCCTTTTATGTTCTGCTTACTTGGTTTAGGAAAATGGTTACCAGACTGAACACAGCGGGGGAATTGGCTAACTAGATGTGTTCAGCTAGCTGGCAGTAGTGCAATGCTGTTCTTTCAGCAAAGGATGACAAGAGAATGAAGCCAATTTTATAATAGATGTAATAAGGAAAGTTGTTTAAAATTGTTTATTTCTAAATCACAAAACTGAAGCATTTGGCATTTTTAAGTTTTTCAACTTGTTTGTCACCATCTCATAGGTTCATCAGTATAGATAAAATGTGACTATTGTAACATATCTAGAACTCAGAAAGAGCCCAGGACAGCTGCATCCTTTAGGGTTAATAAACTACTGCGCCTGTACGGCACTGTTCATTAAGGGGTTAAACGAAAAAATGCATATTGCTGAATGAGTTGATACCAGTTGTAGGTGTTCCCTGAATACAACTTATTCAAATGGATGCAGTTGAGTAGAAAAGTGTACACCGTGTCTACTGTATGTTATTCTCTAGGGTTTGTAGGAATAACTTTACATTTTGTTCTATATTCTCACTTTTTTTTTTTTTTTGCAGGTGTTTTAACAGCTGGAGTACGTGTGTGCAACTCTGCTGCTCTCACAACTCGTGTACCCATGGAAAGGGATTGTCCTTGGCGTTCCTGTTTGAACTATGAACCTGGCTATTTAATAAAATGCTAATAAAGTGTTTCTGATGATATCTGTTCTATTAATAAAGCTGTGACTTATCTTACATTTTGTTATAGTTTTTTATTTATATGGTTATGCATTAAAGTGATGATAAATCCTACTATTTATGAAACGCTAGAATTAGCATCACTTAACATAAAGGTGACCATCATTCATCAGTTACATTTTTTTTTTTTTGTCTAAGCACTTCCGGCCACCCACAGCACAGCTCAGTTTTTCAATAGCACAGCTAATGACAAAAGTGGAAACGTCATCTCATTGAAAAAACAGCTGCGCCGTGGGTGCTTAGTTTTGCGCTGATGCTGCAGTTAAATGAAATAAAGATGCCTATTCATTTTATTTTTTTACATTTTATTATATTTATATTTTTGCATCTGTAAAATGAGACTGCTTGGAGAAGGAATGAGACTAAGTGTAACAGTATTGTTTTATATAATTTAGGCAATATAACTATATACCTGCAACCTAAAAGTATTTTTTTCTCTTGTTAAGTGTATCCTGTCCATGGATCATCCATTACTTGTGGGATATATTCCCTTCCCAACAGGAAGTTGCAAGAGGATCACCCACAGCAGAGCTGCTATATAGCTCCTCCCCTCACATGTCATATCCAGTCATTCTCTTGCAACTCGTGACTTCTAAATCTAAATTACTTAAGGGGCAGACCTTATTCGGGCCCGGCTTGAAGGAAATTATTGCTGACATTACTGGAGGTAAGGGGCATACCCTTCCTCAGGACAGGGCCAAATCAAAGGCCAAACAGTCTAATTTTCGTGCCTTTCGAAATTTCAAGGCAGGAGCAGCATCAACTTCCTCCGCTCCAAAACAGGAAAGAACTGTTGCTCATTTCAGACAGGCCTGGAAACCTAACCAGTCCTGGAACAAGGGCAAGCAGGCCAGAAAATCTGCTGCTGCCCCCAAGACAGCATGAAGGAACGGCCCCCTATCCGGAAACGGATCTAGTGGGGGGCAGACTTTCTCTCTTCGCCCAGGCGTGGGCAAGAGATGTTCAGGATCCCTGGGCGTTGGAGATCATATGTCAGGGATATCTTCTGGACTTCAAAGCTTCTCCTCCACAAGGGAGATTTCATCTTTCAAGGTTATCAGCAAACCAAATAAAGAAAGAGGCGTTCCTAAGCTGTGTGCAAGACCTCCTAGTAATGGGAGTGATCCATCCAGTTCCGCGGACGGAACAGGGACAGGGATTTTATTCAAATCTGTTTGTGGTTCCCAAGAAAGAGGGAACCTTCAGACCAATCTTGGATCTAAAGATCTTAAACAAATTCCTCAGAGTTCCATCATTCAAAATGGAAACTATTCGGACCATCCTACCCATGATCCAAGAGGGTCAGTACATGACCACAGTGGACTTAAAGGATGCCTACCTTCACATACCGATTCACAAAGATCATCATCGGTTCCTAAGGTTTGCCTTTCTAGACAGGCATTAACAATTTGTAGCTCTTCCCTTCGGGTTGGCTACAGCCCCGAGAATTTTTACAAAGGTTCTGGGCTCACTTCTGGCGGTTCTAAGACAGCGAGGCATAGCGGTGGCTCCGTATCTAGATGACATCCTGATACAGGCGTCAAGCTTTCAAATTGCCAAGTCTCATACAGAGATAGTTCTGGCATTTCTGAGGTCGCATGGGTGGAAAGTGAACGTGGAAAAGAGTTCTCTATCCCCACTCACAAGAGTCTCCTTCCTAGGGACTCTTATAGATTCTGTAGAAATGAAAATTTACCTGACTGAGTCCAGGTTATCAAAACTTCTAAATGCTTGCCGTGTCCTTCATTCCATTCCATGTCCGTCAGTGGCTCAGTGCATGGAAGTAATCGGCTTAATGGTAGCGGCAATGGACATAGTGCCATTTGCGCGCCTGCATCTCAGACCGCTGCAATTATGTATGCTAAGTCAGTGGAATGGGGATTACTCAGATTTGTCCCTTCTACTAAATCTGGATCAAGAGACCAGAGATTCTCTTCTCTGGTGGCTATCTCGGGTCCATCTGTCCAAAGGTATGACCTTTTGCAGGCCAGATTGGACTATTGTAACAACAGATGCCAGCCTTCTAGGTTGGGGCGCAGTCTGGAATTCCCTGAAGGCTCAGGGATCGTGGACTCAGGAGGTGAAACTCCTCCCAATAAATATTCTGGAGTTAAGAGCAATATTCAATGCTCTTCTGGCTTGGCCTCAGCAACCCTGAGGTTAATCAGATTTCAGTCGGACAACATCACGACTGTGGCTTACATCAATCAAGGGGGAACCAGGAGTTCCCTAGCGATGTTAGAAGTCTCAAAGATAATTCGCTGGGCAGAGTCTCACTCTTGCCACCTGTCAGCGATCCACATCCCAGGCGTAGAGAACAGAGGCGGATTTTCTAAGTCGTCAGACTTTTCATCCGGGGGAGTGGGAACTCCACCCGGAGGTGTTTGCTCAACTGATCCATCGTTGGGGCAAACCAGAACTGGATCTCATGGCGTCTCGCCAGAACGCCAAGCTTCCTTGTTACGGGTCCAGGGACCCGGGAGCGACGCTGATAGATGCTCTAGCAGCTCCTTGGTTCTTCAACCTGGCTTATGTGTTTCCACCGTTTCCTCTGCTCCCTCGTCTGATTGCCAAAATCAAGCAGGAGAGAGCATCGGTGATTCTGATAACGCCTGCGTGGCCACGCAGGACCTGGTATGCAGACCTAGTGGACATGTCGTCCTGTCCACCATGGTCTCTTCCTCTGAGACAAGACCTTCTAATACAAGGTCCTTTCAATCATCCAAATCTAATTTCTCTGAGACTGACTGCATGGAGATTGAACGCTTGATTCTATCAAGGCGTGGCTTCTCCGAGTCAGTGATTGATACCTTAATACAGGCACGAAAGCCTGTTACCAGGAAAATCTACCATAAAATATGGCGTAAATACCTGTATTGGTGCGAATCCAAGAGTTACTCATGGAGTAAGGTCAGGATTCCTAGGATTTTGTGCTTTCTCCAAGAGGGTTTGGAAAAAGGCTTTTATCAGCTAGTTCGTTAAAGGGACAGATTTCTGCTCTGTCCTTTTGCACAGACGTCCAGGCTTTTTGTCAGGCTTTGGCTAGGATTAAGCCTGTGTTTAAAACTGTTGCTCCTCTGTGGAGCTTAAACTTGGTTCTTAAGGTTCTTCAAGGAGTTTAGTTTGAACTTCTTCATTCCATTGATATTAAACTTTTATTTTGGAAAGTTCTGTTTTTTGTGGCTATTTCCTCAGCTCGAAGAGTCTCGGAGTTATCTGCCTTACATTGTGATTCTCCTTATCTGATTTTCCATTCAGACAAGGTAGTTCTGCGTACTAAACCTGGGTTTTTACCTAAGGTGGTTTCTAACAGGAATATCAATCAAGAGTTTGTTGTCCCATCATTGTGCCCTAATCCTTCAAAGAAGGAACGTCTTTTGCATAATCTGGATGTAGTCCGTGCCTTGAAGTTCTACTTGCAGGCAACTAAAGATTTTCGTCAAACATCTGCCCTGTTTGTTGTTTATTCTGGACAGAGGAGAGGTCAAAGAGCTTCGGCAACCTCTCTCTCCTTTTGGCTTCGAAGCATAATACGCTTAGCCTATGAGACTACTGGACAGCAGCCCCCTGAAAGGATTACAGCTCATTCCACTAGAGCTGTGGCTTCCACCTGGGCCTTTAAGAATGAGGCCTCTGTTGAACAGATTTGCAAGGCTGTGACTTGGTCTTCACTTCACACTTTTTCAAAATTTTACAAATTTGACACTTTTGCTTCTTCGGAGGCTGTTTTTGGGAGAAAGGTTCTACAGGCAGTGGTTCCTTCCGTTTAAGTTCCTGCCTTGTCCCTCCCATCATCCGTGTACTTAAGCTTTGGTATTGGTATCCCACAAGTAATGGATGATCCGTGGACTGGATACACTTAACAAGAGAAAACATAATTTATGCTTACCTGATAAATTTATTTCTCTTGTAGTGTATCCAGTCCACGGCCCGCCCTGTCTTTTAAGGCAGGTCTAAATTTTTAATTAAACTACAGTCACCACTGCACCCTATGGTTTCTCCTTTCTTGTCTTGTTTCGGTCGAATGACTGGATAAGACATGTGAGGGGAGGAGCTATATAGCAGCTCTGCTGTGGGTGATCCTCTTGCAACTTCCTGTTGGGAAGGGAATATATCCCACAAGTAATGGATGATCCGTGGACTGGATACACTACAAGAGAAATAAATTTATCAGGTAAGCATAAACAAAAAACAAAACAAAAAAAAACATAATTTAATAGTTTTTTTTTCAATACTGTACTGCATAAAGGCAATGGCTGTTTTAAATAAACAGACTATTTTTTATTTTATTTTTTGAACACCCAAAAACCAAACATGCAGGCAGGGAAAATGGTTACTTTTTTTTATTTTAATTATTGCACTGATTTTGGAATTCTGGGAATTGGGTATTTGCACGTGTGTGTGTGTGTGTAATATATCATTTAAAAAAAATGTATGTGTTGGGGCGTATTTTAGGTAAGTAGATACTTGTAATAATGGAGTTCAGGTGTTTCATCCACACCCATTGCTAATAAGTGTATAAAGTCCAGCATGTAGCCATAACATCTCCATAGCTGCACAGTGGCAGTACGATGGGTCATACTGAACAAGTCAGTTTGTGAAATTTCGGCCCTTCTAGATGAGTCTTGGTCAGCTGTAAGTGCTATAAGCAACAAGAGCTCGGCCGTAAAGCGCAAGACCACACAAACTCAGAACAGGGATGCTGAAGTTCACAGAGCTTAAAGGGACAGTATACACTAACTTTCATATAACTGCATGTAATACACTACTATAAATAATATGCACGGATACTGATGTAAACACCTTTTAAAAACTTACTTAGAAGCTCCCAGTTTAACAGTGTTAATGAGATTAGTGTTGGAGACCCAGTGAAAGGGTCTGGAAAGCAAAAAGAGCAGACACTCCCTCCCCTGCATATGAAAAACCCCTCTACACAAACCAGAGCAAGCTGGAGGAGTAGGTAGACAACAGTTTACTTCTAAAACTTTGGGGCTTGGTTTTGAAATATGAAAATCAGCACTTTTTTTTTTGTAATATGCAAAATTACATTTTTACACAACCCCCCCCCCCCCAAAAAAAAAAAAAACAACAACCTGTATTAGCTTTATTAATGGATCTTCTACAAAACATTTATGCAAAGAAAAATCTAGTGTACAATGTCCCTTTTTTAAAAGGGACACTCAAGTCAGAATTATACTTTAATGATTCAGATAGAGCATGCAATTCTTAACAACCTTCCAATTTACTTCCTTTAACAATGTGCACAATCGTTTTATACTTTGAGTCGACAAGCTTCTACTGAGCATGTGCAAGAATTCAGACTATACTTGTATGCATGTGGAAATAGAGAACTTTGACATTTGACAGAAAAAAAATGAATCCTCTAGCATTGCAAGATCCCTAGGCCTAGATTTAGAGTTCGGCGGTAGCCGTCAAAACCAGCGTTAGAGGCTCCTAACGCTGGTTTTGGCCGCCCGCTGGTATTTGGAGTCAGTGATTAAAGGGTCTAACGCTCACTTTACAGCCGCGACTTTTCCATACCGCAGATCCCCCTACGCCATTTGCGTAGCCTATCTTTTCAATGGGATCTTTCTAACGCTGGTATTTAGAGTCGTTTCTGCAGTGAGCGTTAGACATCTAACGACAAGATTCCAGCCGCCTGAAAATAGCAGGAGTTAAGAGCTTTCTGGCTAACGCCGGTTCATAAAGCTCTTAACTACTGTACCCTAAACTACACTAACACCCATAAACTACCTATGTACCCCTAAACCGAGGTCCCCCCACATCGCCGCCACTCGATTAAAATTTTTAACCCCTAATCTGCCGACCGCCACCTACGTTATACTTATGTACCCCTAATCTGCTGCCCCTAACCCCGCCGACCCCTATATTATATTTATTAACCCCTAACTTGCCCCACACAACGTCGCCGCAAGCTACTTAAAATAATTAACCCCTAATCTTCCGACCGCAAATCGCCGCCACCTACGTTATCCCTATGTACCCTAATCTTCTGCCCCTAACATCGCCGACCCCTATGTTATATTTATTAACCCCTAATCTGCCCCCCACAACGTCGCCGACACCTACCTACACTTATTAACCCCTAATCTGCCGAGCGGACCTGAGCGCTACTATAATAAAGTTATTAACCCCTAATCCGCCTCACTAACCCTATCATAAATAGTATTAACCCCTAATCTGCCCTCCCTAACATCGCCGACACCTACCTTCAATTATTAACCCCTAATCTGCCGACCGGAGCTCACCGCTACTATAATAAATGTATTAACCCCTAAAGCTAAGTCTAACCCTAATACTAACACCCCCCTAAGTTAAATATAATTTTTATCTAACGAAATAAATTAACTCTTATTAAATAAATGATTCCTATTTAAAGCTAAATACTTACCTGTAAAATAAATCCTAATATAGCTACAATATAAATTACATTTATATTATAGCTATTTTAGGATTAATATTTATTTTACAGGTAACTTTGTATTTATTTTAACCAGGTACAATAGCTATTAAATAGTTAAGAACTATTTAATAGTTACCTAGTTAAAATAATTACAAATTTACCTGTAAAATAAATCCTAACCTAAGATATAATTAAACCTAACACTACCCTATCAATAAAATAATTAAATAAACTACCTACAATTAACTTAACACTACACTATCAATAAATTAATTAAACACAATTGCTACAAATAAATACAATTAAATAAACTATCTAAAGTACAAAAAATAAAAAAGAACTAAGTTACAGAAAATAAAAAAATATTTACAAACATAAGAAAAATATTACAACAATTTTAAACTAATTACACCTACTCTAAGCCCCCTAATAAAATAACAAAGACCCCCAAAATAAAAAATTCCCTACCCTATTCTAAATTTAAAAAGTTACAAGCTCTTTTACCTTACCAGCCCTGAACAGGGCCCTTTGCGGGGCATGCCCCAAGAAGTTCAGCTCTTTTGCCTGTAAAAGAAAACATACAATACCCCCCCCCCAACATTACAACCCACCACCCACATACCCCTAATCTAACCCAAACCCCCCTTAAATAAACCTAACACTAAGCCCCTGATGATCTTCCTACCTTGTCTTCACCATGCCAGGTTCACCGATCCGTCCTGGCTCCAAGATCTTCATCCAACCCAAGCGGGGGTTGGCGATCCATAATCCGGTGCTCCAAAGTCTTCCTCCTATCCGGCAAGAAGAGGACATCCGGACCGGCAAACATCTTCTCCAAGCGGCATCTTCTATGTTCTTCCATCCGATGACGACCGGCTCCATCTTGAAGACCTCCAGCGCGGATCCATCCTCTTCTTCCGACGACTAGACGACGAATGACGGTTCCTTTAAGGGACGTCATCCAAGATGGCGTCACTCGAATTCCGATTGGCTGATAGGATTCTATCAGCCAATCGGAATTAAGGTAGGAATTTTCTGATTGGCTGATGGAATCAGCCAATCAGAATCAAGTTCAATCCGATTGGCTGATCCAATCAGCCAATCAGATTGAGCTCGCATTGTATTGGCTGATCGGAACAGCCAATAGAATGCGAGCTCAATCTGATTGGCTGATTGGATCAGCCAATCGGATTGAACTTGATTCTGATTGGCTGATTCCATCAGCCAATCAGAAAATTCCTACCTTAATTCCGATTGGCTGATAGAATCCTATCAGCCAATCGGAATTCGAGGGACGCCATCTTGGATGACGTCCCTTAAAGGAACCGTCATTCGTCGTCTAGTCGTCGGAAGAAGAGGATGGATCCGCGCTGGAGGTCTTCAAGATGGAGCCGGTCGTCATCGGATGGAAGAACATAGAAGATGCCGCTTGGAGAAGATGTTTGCCGGTCCGGATGTCCTCTTCTTGCCGGATAGGAGGAAGACTTTGGAGCACCGGATTATGGATCGCCAACCCCCGCTTGGGTTGGATGAAGATCTTGGAGCCAGGACGGATCGGTGAACCTGGCATGGTGAAGACAAGGTAGGAAGATCATCAGGGGCTTAGTGTTAGGTTTATTTAAGGGCGGTTTGGGTTAGATTAGGGGTATGTGGGTGGTGGGTTGTAATGTTGGGGGGGGGGGTATTGTATGTTTTTTTTTACAGGCAAAAGAGCTGAAATTCTTGGGGCATGCCCCGCAAAGGGCCCTGTTCAGGGCTGGTAAGGTAAAAGAGCTTGTAATTTTTGTATTTTAGAATAGGGTAGGGAATTTTTTTTTTGGGGGTCTTTGTTATTTTATTAGGGGGCTTAGAGTAGGTGTAATTAGTTTAAAATTGTTGTAATATTTTTCTTATGTTTGTAAATATTTTTTTATTTTCTGTAACTTAGTTCTTTTTTATTTTTTGTACTTTAGCTAGTTTATTTAATTGTATTTATTTGTAGCAATTGTGTTTAATTAATTTATTGATAGTGTAGTGTTAGGTTAATTGTAGGTAATTGTAGGTAGTTTATTTAATTATTTTATTGATAGGGTAGTGTTAGGTTTAATTATAACTTAGGTTAGGATTTATTTTACAGGTAAATTTGTAATTATTTTAACTAGGTAACTATTAAATAGTTCTTAACTATTTAATAGCTATTGTACCTGGTTAAAATAAATACAAAGTTACCTGTAAAATAAATATTAATCCTAAAATAGCTATAATATAAATGTAATTTATATTGTAGCTATATTAGGATTTATTTTACAGGTAAGTATTTAGCTTTAAATAGGAATCATTTATTTAATAAGAGTTAATTTATTTCGTTAGATAAAAATTATATTTAACTTAGGGGGGTGTTAGTGTTAGGGTTAGACTTAGCTTTAGGGGTTAATACATTTATTAGAATAGCGGTGAGCTCCGGTCGGCAGATTAGGGGTTAATAATTGAAGGTAGGTGTCGGCAATGTTAGGGAGGGCAGATTAGGGGTTAATACTATTTATGATAGGGTTAGTGAGGCGGATTAGGGGTTAATAACTTTATTATAGTAGCGCTCAGGTCCGGTCGGCAGATTAGGGGTTAATAAGTGTAGGTAGGTGTCGGCGACGTTGTGGGGGGCAGATTAGGGGTTAATAAATATAACATAGGGGTCGGCGATGTTAGGGCAGCAGATTAGGGGTACATAGGGATAACGTAGGTGGCGGCGGTTTACGGAGCGGCAGATTAGGGGTTAAAAGTGTAATGCAGGGGTCAGCGATAGCGGGGGCGGCAGATTAGGGGTTAATAAGTGTAAGGCTAGGGGTGTTTAGACTCGGGGTACATGTTAGAGTGTTAGGTGCAGACGTAGGAAGTGTTTCCCCATAGGAAACAATGGGGCTGCGTTAGGAGCTGAACGCTGCTTTTTTGCAGGTGTTAGGTTTTTTTTCAGCTCAAACAGCCCCATTGTTTCCTATGGGAGAATCGTGCACGAGCACGTTTTTGAGGCCGGCCGCGTCCGTAAGCAACTCTGGTATCGAGAGTTGTATTTGCGGTAAAAATGCTCTACGCTCCTTTTTTGGAGCCTAACGCAGCATTTGTTTGAACTCTCGATACCAGAGTTAAATTTATGGTGCGGCCAGAAAAAAACCTGCGGAGCGTTAACAGCCCTTTTACCGCCAAACTCCAAATCTAGCCGCTAGTGATTTATTTTTTTTAAAAGACAGATTTTGCTTTTCTTCTCCAAGGGGCGTTCCCTGCATTTCTGTGAGAGACAAGCCAAGTGCAATATAGCACTGCATGACAGAGTTCTGCTGCGTTTACACTTTGTGCTTTTGGTTTTATATCACTTTACGCTTCCAATTTAAACTTTTTTTATTTTGTGTACAGCAGTGTAGTTAGTATTATGATTTTACAAATTTTGACCTATACAGCAGCAGGTTTCAGAGGTAGAATTCACTGAATTTTCTATGAAAAGGGTAGGGACTTGGAAATGGAAAGTAATGAAGCTCTCTGCAATACAACATTTCACAAGGGAGAGGGAAGGTAACTGGAGAACCCCTGGGGGCTGATATAAAGGCTCAGTTTGTAGCAATTCCAAATTAAAATGAAATGTTTTCACTACAATTGAACTTTTGTTTATTTACTATATATTACTTTTCTATTAGTTAAATGTCTATTGTGAATTTTGAGCAAACCACCTGCATACAGCTGGAGAGACAACTGGTGAGAGAGCTTTTTTATTATTATCAGGTATTTTTAGAGCGCCAACAGATTCCGCAGCGCTGTAAACATAGTCGATGTACAGGGTAGCTTTTGTAGGGGTCAAGTGGGTAGAGGACCCTGCCGATAGTTTCACTGTTGTAGTCGGCTCTTATGAAGCGATCTGTAAACAGCTGGGCCCATAGGCTTACACTCTAAGGGGTTCAAGGGGAAAGCAGTGGAGTTAGGAAAGTTGGTTGTATGCATCCCTGAATAGTAGAGTTTTTAGGGAGTGCTTGAAGCTGTTAAAACTAGGGGAGAGTCTTATGGAGCGAGGCAGGGAATTCCACAAGATGGGGGCCAGTCTGGAGAAGTCCTGTAAATGGGAATGTGAGGAAGTAACAAGAGAGGAGGAGATCCTGAGCTGATCAAAGGGGACTGGAGGGAGAGTATCTAGAGACAAGTTCTGAGATGTAGGGGGGAGCAGTGCAGTTGTGAGCTTTATATATCAGGGTGAGGATTTTATGTTTAATCCTAGAGGCAAGAGGAAGCCAGTGAAGGGATTGGCCGAGAGGTGCAGCAGATGAAGAGCGACAAGTAAGATGAGCCTGGCAGAGGCATTCATAATGGATTGTAAAGGAGCTATGCGGCAGCTAGGTAGACCAGAGAGGACGGAGTTGCAGTAGTCGAGGCGGGAGAGGATGAGAGAGTGGATTAAAATCTTAGTTGTATCTTGTGTAAGGAAATGTCTAATTTTAGCGATGTTTTTAAGGTGGAAGCGGCAGGCCTTAGCCAAGGACTGAATGTGAGGAGTGAAGGAAAGATCTGAGTCAAGTGTGACCCCAAGACATCGGGCGTGCAGGGTAGGGGTAATGATGGAATTATCAACAGTTATAGAAATTTTGGGGGTGGAGACATTGGAAGAAGGGGGAAAAAAAAAGGAGTTCAGTTTTGGACATAACCATACCAGACATACCTAGGAACTCCCCTGTTCAGCCCAGGAAACTGCCCTGTCCCACTTTCTGAAAGTGACAGTTTTAGTTTGCAATGCAGCAAATTCAAGGTGCAATGTAATTTGTTTATACAAACAGAAATATACAATGTATGACCCTAATTTGTTAAAGCAACACAGAAGTGTAACAAAACTCATATCACGCAGTGCTTTATTGCACTGGGCTTGTCTCTACTTCATTTATAGAAATGATAGAGATCTTGCCGTGCTGGAGAGTTCTGCTCTTTTTCTTTTGAATATTCAGTGAGTTCAGCCCCTGTGAAGTCTGAACTGCAATTTCTCTCCAAGCTGGAGAACCTTTGAATATCAGGGCTATTGCATTGTCTTTATCATGGATTTGTTGATTATGCAAATCTACTGCATTTCCTGATCCTTTAAAAATTGTCTAAAACAGCATATATTATATTATAATTTAGCATAATTATAAAAGTAAATTTGAAAAGTTGTTTAAAATTGCATGTTCTATCGGAATCATGAAAGTTTCTATTTTTCACTTTACTGTCCCTTTTATTTTTGAAGATAGACAATATGCCAAACCGCACCTACTAGCCAGGACCATGAAAAGTGCAAGTATATTATAAGCATTGCTTCTTAATTTTTTTATTCCAAGTTCTTTTTATTGAGGTTATGTCAAGCATAATACAAGCAATAAAAATTGGTACATATGGAAATGAAAAACATCATAGCTAAAAAAGAAAAGAAATAATAAAGACCAATTAAACGTAAACAAGTATAGTAAATTAAGATTTCACAGGTATTTCTCACATTTTAGGTTGGGTAGGTGAAAAAGAGTTGTGCCTCTGAGCCCTTTAAGGGGAAACATATTATTCTTGGTTTTGTCAAACAACAGGCCCAAATCAGCATGAAGTATAAATGCTCTAAATACTCTAAATTTTAACATGTAAGTAGTTATAACTCTTCCTATTCAATATTCGATAAGGGCTGCCCCAGTTGCGGCATGCCAGCTCCGGGTCTCTGGTCTGTGTCTAGTCTCTTATCTAAGTGCAAAAGGTAGTGGTCCCAGAGAGCCTGGGCTTCTATAAACGATTCTCTCTTGTTGTTTTTGTATGAGCTAAACTCCTCAAGTTCCATTAACTCTGATACTCTATTTCTCCATCTCTGAGTGTCTGGGGATATGTGTAGTTTCCAGTGTTTGGCTATGAAGGACTTAACGCTATTTATCATTATTTGGAATAAAATTTGGTGGGCCTTAGAGGTTAACTTCCTAAACTTATTAAGTAGGAAGACTAGGGGATCTAAGGGTAATGTGCAGTCCAGGACCTCCATTTCCTCAATACAACTTCTCCAAAGCTGATTGACTGCATTGCACCACCACCACCACCACATGTGTCCCATTCCACTACCGGAGTGACCACATCTCCAACATCTATTTGGAAGTGATGGGTATAATCTGTGTAGGCGTTTGGGAGTGAGATACCAGTTATGTAATATCTTATAGTTTAGTTCGACCAGGTATGCTGAGGATGAAGAGGACTTGGTATTTCTGAAAATATCATCTGCTGTATGGGGGAGAATTATAGTACCCAGTTCTCTTTCCCATGACTCAATTGAGGGGGGAAGGTCGCCTGGTGGTGGTTGTGTCAAGATAGAGTGTATCCTGGATAGAGTATGTTTCTTTGGATGTTTAGCAGTGTATAATTTCTCAAGGTTCATGAGGGGCCTAAGCATGTTGTTGCTATCTTTGTGTGTCAGTATTTAGTGACGTGTCCGTCTGTAATTGAACCAGTTCTGGAATATCGAAAAGCCTTGATCCTGTAGTTTTGCTTGGGATAGTAGTTGGTCATGGTTGGATACCTGATGTAATTCTATATCTATAATATCTCCATCAAGCCCACAGGCCCCACTCAAATCAGTAAGTGAAAATTCATTATTATGGGTCAGTGACGTCAGAGGTGAGGGGTTGGAAGAGAGAAATGGGTTTGTTTTGTTTGCGTAGTGCCACTGCTCTAATGTTTCTCTGGTTATAGGATTAACTATGCTCCTGACTATGGAGTGGAAGTTTGGATGCCAGCAAATGGCAGAAAGAGGTGTCTCTGGGTTTAGGCTTTGCTCTATCTCTATCCAACTCTTTTGAGTTTTATGGATCCTCCAGTCCAATATGCGTTGGAGGAAAATGGCTGTCCTATATTGAGCTAAGTCTGGGACTCCCAACCCACCCCTCTCTCTCGATCGCATCATTGTCTTTTTATTTGTTCTAGGCTGCCCACCCTTCCAAATGAACGAGTGGAAAAGTTGTTGAATCTGGGCGATGTATCTGGTTGGGAGTGGTATAGGTAGGGTCTGCATAATGTATAGTAATCTAGGAAAGGCGTTCATTTTGATAGTGTTTATCCTCCCTAACCAAGTCAGTCTCCTGGAGTTCCAAGAGGAGAGGTCTCTAGCCAAGGTGCTTCTTCATTTTTTTTAAATTTATTTTTTACTTGGGACTAGGCACGTGCATTTGTGTACTCTGTTGCCAAAAATGGCAGTCATCAGCAGAATTTGTCTCTCTTCAGAGTCAAAAATTTTTCTTGTGAAAGGGCAACACACAAGGACCTGGATTTGTACAGATCTTTGTGTTGCCCTTTCACAAGATGAAATATGGAGAGAGACAATTTCTGCTGGCCATTTTCTGCATTTGTTTGCGAAGGGTTTGTTTCCATTGAGGTGATAAAATCCATTAAATTCTATGGAGATTTTATGGTACCACCAGTTTACAAACATTATCAACTCAATGGAAACTAGGCTAAAGTACACAAAGGCACTTGTCTACTTGGGACCTATTTTTACATTGAAAGATTATTTTGCCACCCCTATTATTACAATCCAATCCAAAACAAACCCCTTGTCAGACAGTTATACATTTATTATTATTTATAATACATCAATACACCAAACAAGTCAGGAGATTATTAGAGAAAATAAGTCAATTGAACTGTTATTGACACTGCTAATAACTAATGGTTAGACTCTTTGTTTAACTACTTGTACCATGTAGGCTTCTCCCCTGCTTGTGGAGATGAGCAATGCCTCACACGTAGAAACATAGAATTTGACGGTAGATAAGAACCAAAAAGGTCCATCAAGTCTACCCACATTACATGTTACTTTTTCCTTAGGATAACCATATGCATGTCCCAGGCATTTTTGAATTTCTTTACAGTCTTTGTGTTTACCACCTCAAATGGGAGTTTATTCCATGAATCCACCACCCTTTCTGTAACAAAAAATGCTTAGTCAAATTCCTCCTGAATCTGCTACCCTCTAACTTTAGATTGTCACCACCTTGTTTTTGCATTTATTTTTTTGTGAAAAATGCTTTCAGCTTCTATTTTAAGTCTCTTCATATATTTGAAGGTTTCTATCGTGTACACACTCTATGTACTCTGCACACAATGTATCCTCTAATTGTTTTGAGCAGTGTAACCATAAAAAGTGGCCTTTACAATTATTAGTCAAGGGATTAAAATGTGTGAGCACATTTGAAATAGGACAAACGTAGCTACCTGTATATGCCTACTTTGCATTAAATTAAACTATGGAGAACAAAAAACGTTATTCACACAGCAAGGGTCTTCCATGAAATTAATACAACATTTTTAGCTGCATTAAAGGGACACTGAAGCCATTTTTTTTTCATTTGGGGATTCAGATAGAGCATGCAATTTTTTTATTTTATTTGTTCAGCATAGTAGATTCAAACATTATTTATGCCATGCAGGGCACACATTCGAACATACAAATGATTGATCCCAAAACTTATCTGCATTGTTATATTGTTAATACAATTAAACTAACAGACATTAAATTATCAGAAAATAAGACGAGAATAGTGTTAGCGCGATCTGGCTCACAACTAAAACAAATTAACTAATTCCCAGATAAGACTTTTAATATCTAATTTGTATTGCTGAACCATTTTTATTCCTAAACCAAAAAAAAAAAAAAAGGGGGGAAAGGGAGGGAGGGAAAAGGGGAGGGAAACAAACAAATTTAATTTATATAATTACAATCTCATTTTCCCTGTCGTTCTTCCTCGTCTACCAAGTCTAGTTACCATATCCCTAGAAGTACCATTTCTGTATTTTGGAAGGGAAATATTTATATAATCAATCTCTGTATTCGGAAGAGACTTGATAAATGGTGCCCATTTACTAAAAAAATTGTCTGATATCAGATTTGTTACTTATATTAGTGTCTCACTGTTCTAATATACATTGCTTCTTAAGGTAATTTTTTTTATCTCTGACACACTGGGTATCTCTAGTTTTCTATTTTTTAAAAATTAGATACCTGGCTGCAAGGAGAAACATACTTATTATTTTTTTCGTTTGGCTGTTGTTCTTGCTGACTTTTAAACAAAACACGACTAGGCTTACCGACCGCGCCAGAGGGGAGATCTTAAAGGGACACTGAACCCAATTTTTTTCTTTTGTAATTCAGAAAGAGCATGCAATTTTAAGCAACTTTCTAATTTACTCCTATTAGCAATTTTTCTTCGTTCTCTTGCTATCATTATTTGAAAAAGAAGGCATCTAAGCTTTTTTTTTGGTTTCAGTTACTCTGGACAGCACTTTTTTATGGTGGATGAATTTATCCACCAATCAGCAAGGACAACCCAGGTTGTTCACCAAAAATGGGCCGGCATCTAAACTTACATTCTTGCATTTCAAATAAAGATACCAAGAGAATGAAGAAAATTTGATAATAGGAGTAAATTAGAAAGTTGCTTAAAATTTCATGCTCAATCTGAATCACGAAAGAAATTTTTTGGGTACAGTGTCCCTTTAAGTGATGTATTCATCCAGAATTCTAATTTACGCCAGAATTGTCTAATCAAGGGGCATTTCTAGAGCATGTGCATAAGGTCTGCCGCAATCGAGGAACATTTGGGACATTTATGAAAATTCACATTTCGAAGCTTATAACCTTTTTCAGGAGTAAAGTAAAATGTATGTAATGGTTTAAGGTGTGCCTCTCTCCATGTAGCTGAAAGGGTAGCCTGTGTAACTTTATGAAGGGAATTTTGTATAAATTTAGGATCAATATTATCTTGTGACAACGTCATATTCCAATCTTGAGCAATTTTCTCGAGTTTGTCTCCCTTTTCCAGCTCCCAGGAGATAATAACAATGAGAGATGGACATAAGTCCTTTCTTTACCAACATAAACCATCCCTCTAGACAGCCCAATTCCCATTGCCACTTTCCCTCCCTCATTAGATCTGAGGCATAATGCCTTACTTGTAGATATGCGAAGGACTCGAAGGATTAGAGAGATTGAAATTGTTCTTAATTTCTTCAAATGTCTTGATACAGTTTTTTTCCTGGTCAACAAATTGTATAATCCTGTCAAGTCCTAACGAATGCCATTTCTTGAAAATTGATGAATCTAACCCAGCTTGAAATTGTGGGTTCCGTATAAGAGGAAGATATTGAGATACTTTACAATTGATTGTGAGAAGCTTCCCTATCTTCCACCAGATCTTTAATGGGTTAGAGATCATTTTAAGTCTCTTGATTCTGATTGGCAACCCCTTTGGCTCGCAATGTATCAGCGCACATGGGAGATATGGGTCACAGGCACTTTCCTCCAGTGCATTATTCATGACATAATTATTACAAAAGATCCAGTCTGCTACGATTCGTGCTAAAAAAGCAAAATTGTACAGCCGTAGATCAGGTAACGCAAAGCCTCCAAAAGCTTTTGCAAGTGTTAATTTAGTCAGCGATATCCTAGGTTTCCTGTTCTGCCATAAAAATCTTCTAAGCAAGCTATTTAATGCTTGAATATCCCTTTTGTAAGAGTATTAATGCAGTATTCTGTAGCACATACAATAATTTGGGGAGAAGGACCATCATAAATAAGGCTATCCGTCCAGAGATAGAGAGTGGTAGATTCCCAACTTATCAGTTCCTCTTTAAATTTTGTCAGGATTGGAGGTATGTTAAGATTGTACAGATCATTTGGTTTACTTGGAATTAAGATTCCTAAATATTTAAATGACTCCTTAAAGGGACACTGTACCCAAATTTTTTCTTTTGTGATTAAGATAGAGCGTGACATTTAAAGCAACTTTCTAATTTACTCCTATTATCAAATTTTCTTCATTCTCTTGGTATCTTTATTTGAAATGCAAGAATGTAAGGTTAGATGCCGGACCATTTTTGGTGAACAACCTGGGTTGTCCTTGCTGATTGGTGGATACATTCATCCACCAATAAAAAAGTGCTGTCCAGAGTTCTGAACTAAAAAAAAAGCTTAGATGCCTTCTTTTTCAAATAAAGATAGCAAGAGAACGAAGAAAAATTGACAATAGGAGTAAATTAGAAAGTTGCTTAGAATTGCATGCTCTATCTGAATCACGCAAGAAAAAATTTGGGTTCAGTGTCCCTTTAACCGTTCGAAAGGGAATGTTAAAAAAAAGAGCTATTATTTTTCCTGAGCTAAAGAAGTTCTGATTTTGTGACATTTATTTTATAGCCAGAGAATGACCCGGATTGATTAATGATTTGAAGGAGCTTAGGTATATATATATTTTTTTTAAACATATATTTTTTTTATTGAGGGAAAAGAAAAGGTTTACAGGCGCGGAATCAGGTTACAATATCCGCAATTACATATTTCACAGTAAGAGCATGAAAACCTAGATAGAAAATGCAAAATAAAGTGAAATACAATAATACAACCCACTGCAAAGATACAACCTGTATGGTAAAATAACAAAATAAATTTAAATCCTCAGTTTTCTACATCCATAACATAAACAAGACCACTCTTGGACCTCTAACAAATGTATTATAAATAGTAGCATGAGGATTACATTAATATAAGGCCAATTTTGGACCTTTAATATGCTAATGAAACACATCAATTATGGAAGTAACATATCCCTCTAACTTATACGGTATATATGAAGGAATCACATCCTATAAAAGCACAAAAATAATTATCCACTAAGAGACAGATTACAAGGGGGCAAAATAAGAGGAGGAGGTCACCAAGTGATATAGTTTAAGAAAACCCCCAAAATAGTTACTAAAAATGAACTAAACACTATAGACGTTTACCTAAAGGAGCATAAAATCATAAGAGTATGTCAATGACAGTTATAACATTAAACATTTCAGTAAGCACATCATAAACATTCAATTTGTATAATTGGGTGAAATTAAATAAAAAGGATAGTAACTTCCAGGAAAATTAATAAAACAACAGCCTTATTATTATGTGGCACCACGGAGAGATATTCTCTCTGAGGTCTATTATAGCACTAAGGAGAGAAAAGATAAAATGAACAAAGCTAGCAACTATTCAGTAAACTCACCTTATGTAGATCTATGGGTATATAGAAATATACAGAGCCCTCACATAGTAGGCACTTAAGCTAAAGAAAGGGAGTTTAGCATATGTGGTGGATGCTCTTGGGTTTCAGTACAAATAAGAGGTTATATGCATGTAGAATAATATGACAGCAAGAATAATTATGTGACATTGCTTACATTAAGGCAAGTGAAAACAAACCCCCATTAATAAACGTCTTCATAACATAGCGCCATAATATAAGATTGGCCTTGAGTTTGACCTAGTGTAGTGATTCACTCTTCTCTATCAGCGTAGGTAATCTGAGAACATTTGCAAACATTAACCATCAGTAATTATACGCCAAGCAAGATAGTGAAACATTGCTATGATTAGCAAAAGTCAGTTAGTGTTCCCATATTTTAGTAGAAACAATACAGACAAGTGGGATGACTCTGTAAATACATAAAAGGTGGCCAGCAATATAAAATGTACTGACTATGATAACATGCAAATCTGAAAGAAGGGGGAAAAGGGAACACAACAAATGCATCTGCCAGCTCCCGTTTTACACTAATACCCATTGAGCATAAAACCATACAATCATAACTAGATTTTGAATCGCAATAAGGGTGTTATATAGTGACCTAGTCATATGAAAATAGGGACAATCTAACTAATATGTAGATATGCACATATCATATAAATCATAATAACAAAACAGAAAGACAATTGGCATAACAGAAAATAGTCCTCCAAATATCAGGCTCAGAATGCCGTCATTAGGACAAAAGTTATTCTAGCCAGGGAGTAGCAATAGTGACCCAATTGTCTTCAAAGAACAGGTTATAAATGTCTAAGTAAAGATGTAGCAAAACGGGTAATAAAGTCTTATGGCCAGTTGTGTCATTTCATAATGTTTCCGTACCGTGTATGTTACTGACATCCATGTACTGTAAAGACTATTCATCCACTTCCAACTCTAGACTGAACTCTTGTAGACAATCGGCGCATCAACGTAGGACCCTCAGCAGTGTCACCAAGTGTGAAAGACACCAACCGGAGACATGATTCAAATTCCCCAATGTTTCTCAATGCCACATGTCTCTCCAAGAGGACGACTGCTACCAACTTATGTGGACAGCGTGGTAAGGTGCTGTAATCCTCCATTAACGATGCAGTGTGTAGGTGTTCCTGGCTTTGACTCCGTCCTCCTGGACTCTCCATACTTCGTGCGGTATTCAAAATCTTTCCCTTTTGGGAGTACATTGTAGTGCCCATGCAGCCGATAACTTAGAGCTGGTAGGATTCCGGGGTGAGTGACCTTCCTGAGCCGCTTCTGCTGGTTGGAGGGATATCGGCTCTGCACCTTCAACAAAGACCCCTGTGCAACCCTGAAGTGCGGACTCTAGAATGTGAGTATGAGCTGAAACTGTATTCTTGTTCGTTTTCACCAGGTCTAGACTAGCCTCCTCGTTCATTACGGACTGCTCTTGATCCGTATGCGGACCCAGGGTACACACCAAGGTCTCTCTAGACACCGGGTCCCCTCGACTGTCCTCAGCGGCATGAAACTACCCACATGATCATCTGCTGGACAGTGCTGGTACGGGTACAGACTTTTTCATGGGTCTTACGGCTATAAGGAGATCGTAAAGCTCAATCTGTAAGGCCTGACGGTGAAGCTCCATAAGTTGTAACATGTTGCGCTCCCATTTGTCTATGGCCTCCATCTTGTGAACTAACTCTCAGTTTTTAAACTGTTAATTTCTTACTGGTTACCTTTATTCCCAGTTAAGCGGGTAGGGATTGGGAAATGTTCAGCGTATACAGCTGCTGGTCCTGTGTCTGCAGGATAATGGGGAGGGCTAGATGAAGGCTAAGGCCGTTAGAAGGCCTCCGCTACGCACCACATCTGTTAGGTCTTCCGGGCTGAAATCTGGGTGAATAAATATATCTTTCTATGCAGTAGCTTCTGGACTGTAAAATATTATTGAAAAATAGCTCAGATTATAAGATTTCAGAGCAGTAAATAGTGGCTTTATCTGCTCCTGTAATCAGCCTTAAAGAAAAGCAGCCATTTTGGTTGCTGTTTCGACATGCCCCCCCTTAGGTATATTATTTTTAGTGTTAGATAGATAAGTATATCGTCCGCATACAGAGCTATTTTCATTTCTTGTTTACCTATTTCAATACCTTCTATTTGTGATCTGATCATAATTGCCAATGATTCAATGCAAAGGTTGAAAAGGAAGGGGGAGAGAGGGCATCCCTGACGAGTTCCTCTGCCAAGTGTAATTTGTGAAAACACAGTATTATTAACTATTATTTTCGTGTGAGGATGATTATATAAGTTTTTAATAAAATTAAGAAAGCCCCCTCTGAAACCAAACTGACCCAAAGAAAGAAAAAGATGATCATGCTGAATCGAGTAAAATGCTTTCTCTGCATCAATTGCAACAATAGCTAGATCAGGAGTTTGCCCTTCTCTCCCCTCCCCCAGCATTTCTATATTGTAAAAGTACTCTGTTACAACCAAAACCTCTCTGATTTTCGCTGAGAAGTTTCGGGAGTTTAAAAACCCGGCTTGATCTTTATTTATAATATTAGCCAATATCACCTGCAGTCTTTGTGCCAAAATTGACATAAAAATTTTATAATCAGAGTTTAATAAGGCTATAGGTCTATATGACTCTCTCTGGGCTGGGTCTTTCCCCCCTTAAGAATGAGGGTTGTAAATGAAGCTGAAAAAGATTTGGGCACAGGTTCTCCTTTAATATACATAGTTATATAAATTGCAGAGATGTAACACGATCTATGAGGAAAAAATCTTATAAAATTCGTTGGGTAGCCCATCCGGCCCTGATGTTTTATTCATTGCTGATTCAGAAATAACTTTCTCTATTTCTTCCACTGTAATTGGGGCATTGAGAGTCTCTATTGATTCTTCAGACACCTTAGGGCAGCAGATTTTGCTCCAGAAATCCTCCGCCTGAGCTGTATCTGAATTTCTAGAAGTATATATCGCTTGATAATATTTAGCCTAATCATCATATATTTCTTCATTCTCCGTGAGATACTTCCCACTTGAATATAGTTTCTCAATAAAAGATGGCTTTTTGTCATTCTTTACCAGTTTGGCCAGTAGTTTCCCAGATTTATTCCCATATCTGTATAATTTAGATTGTAGTTTTTTGTTTTTTTTTTAATAATTTTTTATTGAGGTTTAAAAATCAAAGAGACAAAAAACAACAGGCATGATGAAATACAACCAACATATACCAATGAATAGAAAACCTAGCACACAAGTTGCTAAAAATATAGCGAGTCTGTTACATCATAAATATGCCAGTGACGAAAATTCCATAAATAAACCTCACATTTCCTATTTTAGTTACATAAAAAAAGTAAATTTTAAACCTTGAATTTCAAAAATAATAAAAATAAAAGCAAAACATAACGCAAAACTTAATCACAGATATTAACTTATTACTGAAGGATCTTAGGTTAGGTGAGATCCTTCTCTCACCAACCGTACTTCGACCCTATATAAAAACCTAACAGGGAAAGAGGGAAGAAAAAAAAAAAAAAAAAAAAAATCTCTCTCCCCCGATCCCGCCCCCGCCCGCCACCCCACCCCGTCCCCCCCAAGAGCTATGAACTAGTGTGTCCTCGCAGAGCCCTCAATCCACGTATGTGGAAAAACATTAAGTAACGTTAATTCCGCAAAACTCACCGAGGAAAGAAAGGGGGAAAGTATCCTTTTTTGCAAGGGATATGGATAGGACAAAATAACTGGAGACCATTTCAATAGAAACTTCTTGATCCTGCTCTCAGATACGTCATAAAGATGAAATGACTCAAAAACAATTTGATCTTGCAAAAATCTAAACACCAAAGCTAATCCCGGCATCCGCCTGGCCTTCCAGTTTTTAAGAATGCAGTATCTAACAGTAAGAATAATAGTATTTAAACTATTTATGGTACTGACATTAAAGGACTCTTGTGGAGGACATAAGAAGAAGACATCTTCCGCTGATAAAGCAATTGATACTTTATAAAGTTTATTAAACCAAAATATAATTTTTAACCATAATTGTCTTGCCCTAGGACATGTCCAAAACATATGAAGCAGGTCAGCCCTCTCATGTGAACAGCGGGGACATACACTAATAGAAGTCGGGTAAAATCTGGAAATTTTCCACGGAGAAAGGTAAAAATTGTTGATCAATTTCATGTGAGATTCATTCCAAGCTACCGGGGCTTTACACTTACGTAAAGAGACAAAACTCTGACTAATCTTATCTTGATTTACTGATGGGATTAGCAACAGCCAGAACGTGTAGATATTTTCCCTAATTACAAGACTCTGTTTGGTCAACATGATGTCATACATCAATGATATTGAAGAATCTCCAGCCACAGCTTTCCGTATAAACAGCTTGATAACCGACCAGTCCGAAAACGAGGGAGAGGGCCAACGTTGTGAAAGGACAAAGTGGCGAATTTGAAAATAAGCAAATAAATTGGATCTAGCCAGGTCAAATTTATTAAAGATCGAATCCGCCGTTAATAATTGGTCATTCTCATCTAGTAACTGTTTAACATAATATAGTCCTTTATCAGACCAATCTTTGAAAACTTTTTGATGGAGGCCGGGCAAGAAATTAGGATTATTTACAATAGGCAACCATTCAGAAAATGAATAATCTATATTTAACATCACGCAGAACTTTTGCCAGGCAAAAACTATATTCCTAATAGTAATAAGACACCTAACATTCTGAGGCAACTTCTGGACATCAATGTGTAAAATTGCTTTTAACACAAATGGGGCAATCAAATGATTTTCTAAATCTTCTGATGAAACTGAATTAGTACCAGCGATCCAATCTATTGCTGTTTTGACCATGGCGGCTAAATTATACAATTTGATATTGGGAAGCGCCAAACCCGCCGAACCGGAGTTTTGCATTAATCTAGCCAGCGCGATTCGGCGTTTTTTATTGTTCCAGATAAACTTAGAAACTTGCGAATTAAAAAACTTCAAGTCTTTATTCATTAGGAATAAGGGCAAATTCTGGAGTGGGTATAGCAAGCGCGGAAAAATGATTGATTTTATCAGATTAACTCTGGCAGTGATAGATAATGGAAAGGTAGCCCAGAGGTGTAAATCAGATGCAATTTTTTGGAAAAGAGGCTCAAAATTGGCTTTATACCAGAATTTAGGGTTTTTATGCAAAACCAAACCTAGATATTTAATAGCATCAACCAACTTAAATGGGATAACAAGGCCCTCCAACTTAGAAGTATTTATGCACATTAATTCGCTCTTTTCCAAATTTATCTTATAACCTGAAAAGGAACTGAAGACTTCTAACACCTGTAGAATCATAGGAATAGATTGCTGGACATTGGTAAGAAAGATCAACACATCATCTGCATAAAGCAACATTTTTAGATGGTATGTACCAAATGGGACTCCACTCAAAATATCTCTGCATCGGATCGCAAAAGGTTCCAAAGCTATATTAAAAAGTAAAGGAGAGAGAGGACACCCTTGCCGAGTGCCTCTTTGTAGTATTATTTTAGAAGATAAAGACCCATTAATAAGTAAAAAAGAAATTGGTTTATGATATAATCTAATGATAAATTGTAGAAATTCCCCTTTTAAGCCAAACTTCTCCATCGCCCTAAAGAGATATTCCCAGACAATTGAATCAAAGGCTTTGATCGCGTCTAAAGAAAGTATGGCAGTTCCTTGCCATAATGGCTCCTTCCTCTCCTTATCCACATTCCAGGCGTAATCTAAAAAATTAATCAATTTGCGAGTATTCTTAGATGGATTTCTGGCAACCATAAATCCAGTCTGATCTGGATGAATGATTTTATGTATATGAGAAGAAAGCCTTGAAGCAATAATAGCCATTAATATCTTATAGTCTATGTTCAGAACCGAAATCGGCCTATAAGAGGCCGGATCTTCGGGATTTTTGCCTTTCTTTAAGATAAGCGAGATATTGGCGGCAGAGAAGTAGCTAGAAATCACATTATTAGACATATAATAGAAATTAAAGAGTTTTTCTAAAGTAGGGAAAAGAACCTCACCAAGACATTTATAGAACTCCGCAGGAAACCCATCTGGTCCCGGCGCCTTATTCATCTTCAAGTGATCTATGACTTTTCTGATTTCATCAATAGATATTGGGGCGTTGATCGCTATTAAGTCCTCACTATTTAATTGAGGCAACTTTAACATGGACCAAAAAGTATCTTGGTTACAAGTATCTATCTCTACTCCCGAGTATAATTGATGATACTAGGCATGAAATGCCTCCATAATACCCTTCGTCTCCGTATATCTTCCCTTCTCAGTTTGAATGGCAGGTATAATATTTCTCTTTTTTCTGACCTTAATGAGTTTCGCTAAATATTTAGCGGAAGAGCCATGCAATCCCCTAAATTGAAGATTTATTCTTCCTTCCTCCTCCAAAAGTTTTTGTTTTAAGAACAAATCTCTTTCCTTCCTATTGTCTTGATATTTCTTCCAGTTTCCTGAAGTGCGCCTCAAGCAATATTTCCTATATGAGTTCCTAATTTTATTCATGATTTGGATTTCCCTTGCTTTACTCTTTTTCTTCGCTATACTAATATATGATTGTATTTCTCCCCGCATTACAGCTTTAAAAGCTTCCCAAAAAATTTCCGGTTTATTAGCATAGCTTATATTATCAGAATAATATCGTAGCCAGAGGGATTTCAAGAAATTAACAAATCTAGGATTAGTGTGCAAATATCGAGGGAAATAAAAACTAGGCGTTTGTGTTCTGTTCTTTAGCCCAGAAAGAAGTGACAAGGAAATAATGGCGTGGTCTGAAATACTGATATCTCCAATTCCTGCCTCTAATTCCTGATTGGCCAAGCACTCCGTAATTAACAAAAAGTCAATTCTCGAAAAAGTACAGTGTGCTTTAGATTCGCAAGAAAATACCTGTTTATCTGGGTTTTTTAAACGCCATATATCCAATAATTTTAGCTTTGCACAGAATAGTGATAGATATTTTGCATTCTTTGCGTTAACTAATCTGTTTTTGTTAGAAAATCTATCAAGTGTTGGGGATAAAGTGGCATTAAAATCCCCCCCTAAAATTAAATTTTCGGCACTAAAAGGAAATAATTTGAATTGTATTTTCTGCCAAAAGTCTCTGGAGAACTTATTTGGGGCATATATATTGCAAATTATCAATTTAAAATTCTTTATAGACACATGAATTAAGATGTATCTTGCCGCCGGATCTATTTCTACCTTATCTATTTTATATTCTAACTCTTTGTGAAACAAAATAGCGACCCCGCATTTTCTAGCACGACCGGTTGTGGAGACTACTTCCCCAACCCATTTTATCTTCAATTTAGCCGCTTCTTGCTCATTAAGATGTGTCTCCTGAAGGAGAACAATGTCTGGTTTATAGCTAGCCAGAGTTTTAATAATCAATTTGCGTTTGATGGGGGAAGATATCCCTCCTATATTCCAAGATAGAATCTTAATACCTTCCGCCATCTAAAATCCAGCTAATTTAGCCATTATACAAGAAATAAACCACTCGGGGTGGGTTGAAGGCCCGGGGCGAGGGAGGTAGAGGAGGGGCGGCGGCGGAGGGGGGCGAGGGAGAGAGAGAGAGAGAGAGAGAGGGAAAAAAAAAAAAATATTACAAAACGGGGGGGAGGGAGGGGGAAAGGGAAAAGACATATACCTAAAAGGTACAAAAACAACAGCCTCACAACTTTTATTAACATATATTCCTTATTGTCTGGGAGAGAGAAACACATTTCCATCTAAGACAGCCAACTTTACCCTGTCTCTATAAATTTTTTAACATCTGCTGCCTCTTCAAAAGAAAGTTTAGTACCTTTGTCCTCGATAATTAAACGTGCAGGATATACCAGTCGAGCTTTAATCCCTTTATTTATCAACTGCGAACAATATGGGGCCATCAACTTCCTTTTAGCAGAAGTCTCATATGAAAAGTCTTGAAACAACAGAATCCGATTCTTTCCAAATATAGGAGGATCATTATTTTTAAAACGTTTCAAAATTTCAACTTTATCTTGAAATCTTAGTAATTTAAAAATACAGATTCTGTTCCTCAAGACTCCATCTGAAGAGGGTTTCTTTTGGCCCAACCTATGTGCCCGTTCTATCGCCAGGGGTAACAACTCAGGGGAAAACCCTAACGTTTGTGGTAATGTAATTGAGGTGAATTTTAATAAATCCTCAAATTCAGGTGTTTCTGGGAGACCCACTATCCTAATATTGTTCCGCCTGGAACGATCCTCCAGATCCTCCAGGCGTGACTGCATACTTTTAATTTTAGCATCCTGTTTCTGGATTAAGTCCCCATGAATATGAGTTATATCTTCAACCTCAGAGATTCTTGTCTCAGCCTCAGTAAGTCTGTTTGAGAACTGTCTGATTTCAGAGGACAGTGAAACTAATTCAGCAGAGATAGTCCCTAGTTCTTTCTTAATTACATCGAACTGAGGAGAAAATATCTCTGTTAACTGTGTAATCAGTGTATGTGAATCAGAAGACATTTTACTAATTTCTGAAGAGCTATCCAAACTGGAATCAGCTATTTTACTTTTTTTATCTTTTACTTTTACAGGCATTTTGGGTGAATTCGACTTCACCTGAGTGATAAATCTATCCATAAAGGATAGAACGAAAAAATAAAAATAAATCAAGTGCACTTAAAGTGAAGACCCATACAACAAAAAAAAAGAAAAAACATCAATCACAAAAACCCCCCTCCCACCCGTTCCCCTTATATAGATTTCCAAACTATTATTTGGTGATTATACTAGTGTTACTACAAAGTGCTTAATAGAGCAAAGCAGTGCGTATGGCCTGAAAGTCTCTACTACCTTATCCAGATGGTATTAGCTTTTTTTTTTTTTTTACCTTCCTTTTATTCCCTTCCTTTATCTTCCCTCTTTTTTTTTTCCTTTTCCCCCCTTTCTTTTGTAGCTTTCCTTCCCCCTTTTTCCTCTTTCTGCCCTTTTCTTTTTTTTGTGTTTCTATGAGCTTGCCTCCTTCCAGGTAGAACTACACAGGGTTTTTAACAGAACCCTTATAGCTCAATTTTATCTCAAATTTGTAGGGGCTTATATAACACTCAAATTAAGGAAATCAGAAAAGGGGCTTATTACATAGTTGTTACACCACTGTTTGTTCACCTAAAGCTTTCCTAAGCCTAGGTCTAATTTGTTAACTCCTCTAAGAGCCAACAAGTATACAGAAAATGTATAGGGGATTTAAAAAAATACACGGCACCTATAGCAATCCTTATTACACATTACTATGTAGATATAGGCAGACAGCCCCAATTAAACAGATTCAGGATCTCCCTGTGGATAATAAGGTTTGACCAAACTTGTCATAACAGGTTATTACATGCATAAACATATTAGTTATCCCCACAATTCTCAAATTACAATATGCAACCCTGGAAATACATTTCTAACATTTCTTTGTTGACACGTAGAATTAGCCACTTTCATATAATACCCATATTGTCCTCCACATCTAAGTGGCAAACTGAAGCTAGCAGCTCGAGAGTCTCACATATAGGGAAAGCGTTATTTAGGGCAAAGACTCAATATCAACCCTGGTGAGGCAAACCCAGTTCACTGTGCAGATGTCCCCTTTTCTTTTCTTGAGGACTGACAATAGGAAAGGGAGCAAACACTATGTCTTTTAACTAGAGAGTCAGCCTCTCTCCTACAGCCAATATCTAATGGCTCCCATTAGCAAGCGGGCTTGCAGTTCTGTGGTAGCAAAACAGGCGACAGGAGATTTTAACTTACGTGCCCCACTCTGGACTTCTCCTCTGTATCCAATTATGGCCGCAAGTACCTAGGAGCCCGTTCCTCTGCCTGTGGAACCCGGGCACTGCTCCGATACTCAAAGCAGAGACTAACTGGTTTACAAGGCGTGACTTGATTGAGAGATTTTCACACACCTTCACTTCTCATTGGAGGAAATAAAGGGCTCAACCGCAGGGTGGCTTCCCTTTGGTCAGCTCTCTTCTACTGCTGCGTCGCCGTTCTCACAGCTGTCCGATATGACATACCCCTAGAACCGGGGGAATTCTTCACCTTGAGCGAATCCTAGGAGGATTCCTAGGAGGAATCCTAGGAGGTGTAATCACCCCACAACGGGTACTGCTCTCCTTCCCTGGTCTCAGTTCGGTCCTCTGCAGACGCTCTGCTCCAGTGCCACAGTGCCGCTGTATCCGTGGCGGACCAAGTGTACTCCAGCCCCGCCAGCTGAATCCTTATGATTTGCGGGATAGATATGTCCACAGGCTTCAGTTAACCAGAATAAACGGTATTAATTAATGGTTTCTCTCACGTCCCATTTTATTTTACAGGGTGAGGTTGCGGCTCGGACTAGAAGCCGTGAAAAACAGTCCTTGGAGGTTTTTCCCGCCTGGGCCAGAATTTATTCGGCCGTCTCCCTAGGATGCAGCAGAGCACCAGCAACGGGAGAAATGGCCACAGGAGATCGTTGTACACAGCTGCTCAGTCTCGATGCACCCCGCCAGACTCAGCGTGTGCTGCTGAACAGCTCCTCCCACTGGAAATGCCTCCTAGATTGTAGTTTTAAATCTTTTTGCGTTTCTCTATAGAGTGCAAATGTATCTCTGTCACTCTTGGCTCGGATATATTTTGCCCAGTTAGCCAGGTTTTTTTCCAGAAGGAAAATCGATTATAAGAGTTTATTACTGAATTAGTTAGCTCTCTCTCTTAGTTTCAGTTTCCTATTAATCATTGCATTATACGCAATAATTTCGCCTCTTAAGACCGCTTTTGCCGCTTCCCAGAAAATCACAGGACGATCCCGATATTCCTGATTGCATTGAATATAATCATTAAGTTTATTCCTCAACCCGGTCTTAAATTTTGAGTCAGATGCTAAAAAGGAGGGAAAGTGGAACCGTAAGGGTTTTGGTTTAGAGTAATTCATCTGAAAATCTAGAGAGATTGGTCCATGATCTGATAGAAAAATAGGTAATAATCTTGCTTTTACCTTAACTGTACAGAGCCTTTCATCAATTAAAAAAAAGTCAATTCTTGACAGTGTTTTGTGGGCTTTAGACAGGCACGTAAACTCCCTGCAGTCAGGGTTCTGAATCTTCCATATGTCTCTGATATTTAAATTCTGCATGATTTTAGCCAGTAATTTGGTTTCTAGGTTATCTTTTTTATTCTTTATTTGTTTCACATTTTCCCTTAGTCTATCAAGAGGACAGTGAGGGGCCATATTAAAGTCCCCTCCAAGAATTAGATATCCTTCCATGAAAGAAAGAATTTTGGCTTGCAGCTGATTCCAGAATTCTAGATCAATAATATTGGGTGCATAAATATTACAAAGCGTAAAAATTCTACTTTAAGCTTCATAGTTTCCTGGAGGAAAGCTACATCTGACTCCATTCGCCTCAGTTGAGTAAGAATTGATTTCCTTTTGATGGGGGTTGAGATACCTCCCACGTTCCATGAAACTACTTTAAAATAAGCCATTAAATTTGTCGTTCATCTGTGGGCGGAGAAGGGGGAAAAAAAAAAAAGAAGGGGAGGGAAGCAGAAGGGAATTCTACCCATAATTTAACCATGGATTCTATTTATATCAAAAGCTTAGGCGACACTAAGTACAGCTTTAGCTATAGGGCACGATTCCACAAAGTATATGTCACATAACACACAGATATATGGCCCAATTCTGCAAAGTCATGTCATATTATAACACACAGATATTTTGGCTCAAAGTATATGTCACATTATAGCACACAGATATATGGCACAACGTATTATGCCACTTAATAACACATATAGCTTTAGCATGATGAACCTGATCTGTTTTTGCTGCCTTGGATGATCATCATGAATCTCTTCAAGACTTCAGTGATGATCATCCAAGGCTAAGGTGACCAGATTTTTAAAATGAAATCCGGGGACATTTTTTTTTTTTTATTGGCAAATGGTAAAAAAAAATATTTTATTAGCATATTTTCCTCAAATTATATATGCAGTGTATTTGGTATTGGTTTATGGAGTGATTGTATGATAATGTGTATGTGTATATATATATATATATATATATATATATATATATATATATATATATATATATGTATGTATGTATATATACACATACACATTATTTCTCACATTTTCACACACACACACACACACACACACATATATATAAATATATACACACAAGCATACATATACACGCATGCACACACACAAGCATACATATACATACATACACACACACATACAAGCATACATATATACACAAACACACAAGTATACATACAGTATATACACACACACACAAGCATAAATATACACACGTGCACATACAAGCATACATATATGTGCGCTGCCTGCCATACGCTGGGACGAAGTGATGTTAATAGGACAATCACTTCCTCTCAGCGCTTGGCTGCAGTACAACAGGAGCCGGGGACATAATTTTTCCGGAGACATTCTCCTCAATCCGGGGACTGTCCCCTAAAATCGGGGACGTCTGGTCACCCTATCCAAGGCAGCAAAAACAATTGCATTATTAAGAGTCACTCACATACTGATATATGCTGAAATTAAAGAATCAGAATATATCAGTATGTGACATGTCCACTTACATACTCACCCATACATACAGAAATACACACAAACATAAAAACACAAACACATAAGACGGTTTTAAAAAACAAAACAAAGCCACACACACAAAAAAAGGAACTGGTTATGGAGCGCTTAAGTACAGAAACATATTAACGCACACACACACACACATACATATATATATATATATATATATATATATATATGATACAATTGAAGAATAGCCAGTAGATTATAGCCAGCACAAACTTATTTCCAGCTAATTACTCCACATACTGTGTCATAATAAAGAGAGGCACACCCAAACAGCGACCAAATTCAATTTTCTTTTATGTAGCATAAAGTAGATACATTTGACAATCAATTTCTTATAAAACAAAAAGAACAAAGACTCAGTGCAAATAACGGGGTACCCCAAAGCCTTATTTCATATATTAATCATGCATTAAACTTAAAATAAGAATGCAATTCTATATGGCATGTATAGGGTATAGCTATAACCAAAATATTAATCCACGTGAGCGGACAGTAAAGACATAGTTGTTAAAATGTCCCAATATGAAAGTGCAGTCAAGCGACCATTCAAAGTACAGTCCTTTAAATATGCAATTCAAGAGGTCATTTTCAGAGATCCACAGTCCCGTAAGGAAAGACAGCCAGTTAGGGAGTCATCAGTATAACAGTTTATCTCACCAATTCTTTATGCATCTCCTCCGGTTCCTAGTCTCCGGCTACTTTATCGCATTTGGTTTGTTTCACGCCTCCGGATCCTTGTGCTGCAGTCGGCTGTGAACGTCGTCAACCTTATAGTTGGGTACTGCACACTGATCCCCTGCAGTCAGCTTTCCACGCCGTCCTCCAAATATCTTGAATACTGCTGGCGTTTCAGATTTGATGTAACTGGTTGGGGCTCTTGTTCAATGGTTATTGTATCCCATGTACTTTGCAACAGAGTTCCAAACATCAAGGTGCTACACCTCACATTGAACTTGCAGTGGGCGTAACATTAGCATCACGCAACGTACGTTTCACTTGTTAGTGATCTCAAGCTTTCTCAAGCGTCATAGTTACCTAAGGCTGATATACTGCCTTTTATTCACAATTAATTGAATATTAATCAACGGTGAATTAGGTAAACACAGATTGTCAGATGCATCTATATTCAATAGTATTAACCAATTATAGGCAAATAGCACAGGGAGTGGGAACTCCGGTCACTGAAAATAAGCAAAAATATTGCTCTTTTTAAAATGTTAAATCACCTAACTTACCCTAATATATATTAAAGAATTAAGCAAAATTGTTTTTGGCCCTAGCTTATCCTCAATCAGTGAGGAATGGTGCATAATTGATCTCTTTGATCTCTTCATTAACCCCTTAGTGACCAGAGCACTTTTCCATTTTCTGTCCGTTTGGGACCAAGGCTATTTTTACATTTTTGCGGTGTTTGTGTTTAGCTGTAATTTTCCTCTTACTCATTTACTGTACCCACACATATTATATACCGTTTTTCTCGCCATTAAATGGACTTTCTAAAGATACCATTATTTTCATCATATCTTATAATTTACTATAAAAAAAATGATAAAATATGAGGAAAAATGGAAAAAAAACACACTTTTTCTAACTTTGACCCCCAAAATCTGTTACATATCTAAAACCACCAAAAAACACTCATGCTAAATAGTTTCTAAATTTTGTCCTGAGTTTAGAAATACCCAATGTTTACATGTTCTTTGCTTTTTTGCAAGTTATAGGGCCATAAATACAAGTAGCACTTTGCTATTTCCAAACCATTTTTTTCCAAAATTAGCGCTAGTTACATTAGAACACTGATATCTTTCAGGAATCCCTGAATATCCCTTGACATGTATATATTTTTTTTTAGTAGACATCCCAAAGTATTGATCTAGGCCAATTTTGGTATATTTCATACCACCATTTCACCGCCAAATGCGATCAAATACAAAAAATTTTCACTTTTTCACAAATTTTTTCACAAAC
Organism: Bombina bombina; assembly: GCF_027579735.1. Taxonomy (NCBI): domain Eukaryota; kingdom Metazoa; phylum Chordata; class Amphibia; order Anura; family Bombinatoridae; genus Bombina; species Bombina bombina. Next base: position 448,074,464 of record NC_069501.1, on the reverse strand, counting down.
TTTTGGTTTCTCACTGAAATTATTTACAAACAACTTGTGCAATTATGGCATAAATGGTTGTAAATTCTTCTCTGGGATCCCCTTTGTTCAGAAATAGCACACATATATGGCTTTGGCGTTGCTTTTTGGTAATTAGAAGGCCGCTAAATGCCACTGCGCACCACAAGTGTATCATGCCCAGCAGTTAAGGGGTTAATTAGGGAGCTTTTAGGGAGCTTGTAGGGTTAATTTTAGCTTTAGTGTAGTGTAGTAGACAACCCCAAGTATTGATCTAGGCACATTTTGGTATATTTCATGCCACCATTTCACCGCCAAATGCGATCAAATTAAAAAAAACGTTAAATTTTTCACAATTTTAGGTTTCTCACTGAAATCATTTACAAACAGCTTGTGCAATTATGGCACAAATGGTTGTAAATGCTTGTCTGGGATCCCCTTTGTTCAGAAATAGCAGACATATATGACTTTGGCGTTGCTTTCTGGTAATTAGAAGGCCACTAAATCCTGTTGCGCCTCACACGTGTATTATGGCTAGCAGTGAAAGGGTTAATTAGGGAGTTTGTAGTGAGCTTGCAGGGTTAATTTTAGCTTTAGTGTAGAGATCAGCCTCCCATCTGACACATCCCACCCCCTGATCCCTCCCAAACATCTCCCTTCCCTCCCCCACCCCACAATTGTCCCCGCCATCTTAAGTACTGGCAGAAAGTCTGCCAGTACTAAAATAAAAGGGTTTTAAAAAAAAATGATTTTTTTTTTAGCATATTTACATATGCTACTGTGTAGGATCCCCCCCTTAGCCCCCAACCTCCCTGATCCCCCCCAAAACCGCTCTCTAACCCTCCCCTCTGCCTTATTGGGGGCCATCTTGGGTACTGGCAGCTGTCTGCCAGTACCCAGTTTACAATAAAAAGTGCTTTTTTTTTGTTTTTTTGTTTTTTTCTGTAGTGTAGCTTCCCCCCCCCCCCCCCACAGACAAACCCCCACCACCTAGCTGATTGTTTTAATTTTCTATTTTTTTCTATTTTTTATTTCCACATTTTCTGCAGTGTAGCGGTTCCCACCCGCTCCCTCCCCGTGCACGTGCCCGCCCCCACCCGCCCGTGCGCGCCCCCAGCCACCCCCTGCCCACGATCCCGCCCCCCTTCACATCCACAGGGCCATCGATGGCCGCCACCCGCCTCCCGGTCCGGCTCCCACCCACCAACACAGGGAGCAACCGATCTCCGGTGCAGAGAGGGCCACAGAGTGGCTCTCTCTGCACCGGATGACTTACAAAGGTTATTGCAGGATGCCTCCATATCGAGGCATCACTGCAATAACCGGAAAGCAGCTGGAAGCGAGCAGGATCGCTTCCAGCTGCTTTCCACACTGAGGACGTGCAGGGTACGTTCTCAGGCATTAACTGCCTTTTTTCTGAGGACGTACCCTGCACGTCCTCAGTCGTTAAGGGGTTAAGTCCTATTGGCTGTAAGGAATTCATGTTAAAAATCCACTTACATTCAGCTTTTAGTAAATAATTATCAATATCACCTCCTCTAGATTTTAGATCAATCAGCTCTAAGCCCATCCATCTGAGATCTGCATCACTGCTATTATGACACTCAGCGAAGTGTCTAGCTACTCCGCTGGTTTTAACCCTTTCTTTTAAAATGTCCCTGCGGTGTTCCTTGATTCTTTCATGCAGTTCTCTGTAAGTTTTTCCGATGTAAACTTTCGGACAGGAACAGGAAACAAGGTAAACAACCCCCTCACTTTTACAGGTAATATGTCCCTTAATTCTGAAGGTTTTCCCCTCAGCTTTTGAGACTTTATTTCCTCTCATCATAAATTTGCATATGATGCATTTACCACAAGTGAAAGAGCCACTTCTATTTTTTCTTTTGCTCAACCAATTTTGTTTCTCACTTTTTAAATGATTGACAAAGTGACTATGGACTAGTTTGTCATTCAGAGAAGGTGCCCTACAAGCAGTTAGTGACGGATTGTCACCTACAATTTTTCTCACCTCACTATCAATAGTTAATAATTTCCAGTGTCTACTCAAAATAGATCTAATATCTAGCCATTTACTATTGTAAGTAGATATGAATCTTACAATACTTTCTTTCTGTTTAGTATTGCTGTAAAGTAGCTCTTCTCTTGGTGTCTGATAGGCACGTTGATAACCCCTATTAATACTATTTCTAGTGTAGCCACATTTTTGAAATCTCACTTTTTGGTCACAGGCATGTTCTTTAAATTTAGCCTTAGTTGAGCAGTTTCGCCGATGCCTTAAAAATTGCCCTATTGGAATTGAGTTAATCTGAGATGGTGGGTGGTGGCTTCTTGCCTGTAATAACGTATTTGCTGCCGTGGGCTTCCTATAAGACTCAGTAATTAATTGGTCATTAGTCTTAGTAATTCTCAAATCCAAAAAGGTTAATTCATTATAGCTATATGAATATGTAAACTTCAGGTTCCATTCATTCTGGTTTAATTTGATCATGAACTCATGTAATTCATTTTCTGTCCCTTCCATAACAATAGGGCATCGTCAATGTACCTGATCCAAAGATCAATTTTATTCTCAATTTCGGGAGGGGAGTCCAAAATATTCTCCATTTCCCGAGGTAAAGGTAAGCATACGTGGGGGCACAACATGCCCCCATAGCAGTTCCCAAAATTTGTCTGTAATATGTTCACTCCAGATGTTCCGCACACAAGTTCGGCACAATCTGACTACTTTTGCTAGTTATCAAAAAACTAGCAGGTACGATCGGCACTTTTCCGGCCCAGCGTACCTGGTTTTCAATCCGCCGCCCTGGAGGCGGTGGATCCCATAGGAATCAATGGGAGTCTGACCATAGCGAAAGTTCATGTTCGCTGCTGTCCGACATCCCATTGATTCCTATGGGAGATGTCTGCACCTAACACCCTAACATGTACCCCGAGTCTAAAAACCCCTAATCTGTCCCCCCCTACACCACTGCAACTAAATTAATTTATTACCCCCTAAACCGCCGCTCCCGGAGCCCGTCGCAACTATAATAAATATGTTAACCCCTAGGATTCTATCAGCCAATCGGAATTAATGTAGGAAAAATCTGATTTAATCAGCCAATCAAATCGAGCTCGCATTCTATTGGCTGTTCAGATCAGCCAATAGAATGCGAGCTCAATCTGATTGGCTGATTGGATCAGCCAATCGGATTGAACTTCAATCTGATTGGCTGATTCAATCAGCCAATCAGATTTTTCCTACCTTAATTCCGATTGGCTGATAGAATCCCATCAGCCAATCGGAATTGAAGGGACGCCATCTTGGATGACGTCCCTTAAAGGAACTTTCATTCGTCGTTAGTCGTCGGGAAGAAGAGGATGGCTCCGTGTCGGCTTGTCTGAAGATGGCTCCGCTCCGGATGGATGAAGATTGAAGACGCCGCATGGATGAAGACTTCAATCGGATGTAAGACTTCTTCAGCGCCCCTTGGATGATGACTTCTGCCGCTCCGGATCTCCTCTTCAGTTCCATCGGTGGTCGGCTGGCTGAAGACGGCTCAAGGTAGGATGATTTTCAGGTGGTAGTGTTAGTTTTATTTAAGTGAGGTTTGGGTTAGATTAGGGGTATGTGGGTGGTGGGTTTTAATGTTGGGGGGGTTGTATTTTTATTTTACAGGCAAAAGAGCTGTTTTCTTTGGGGCATGCCCCGCAAAAGACCCTTTTAAGGGCTGGTAAGGTAATAGAGCTGGTAACTTTTTAATGTAGAATAGGGTAGGGAATTTTTTTATTTTGGGGGCTTTGTTATTTTATTAGGGGGCTTAGATTAGGTGTAAGCTTAAAATTGTTGTAATATTTTTTAAATGTTTGTAACTTATTTTTTTTATTTTTTGTAATTTAGCTTTTTTTATTTTTTGTACTTTAGTTAGTTTATTTAATTTAATTGTAGTTATTTGTAGGTAATTTATTTAATTAATTTAATGATAGTGTAGTGTTAGGTTTAATTGTAACTTAGGTTAGGATTTATTTTACAGGTAATTTTGGATTTCTTTTAGCTAGGTAGTTATTAAATAGTTAATAACTATTTAATAACTATTCTAACTAGCTAAAATAAATACAAAGTTACCTGTAAAATAAATATAAATCCTAAAATAGCTACAATGTAATTATTAATTACATTGTAGCTATCTTAGGGTTTATTTTACAGGTAAGTATTTAGTTTTAAATAGGATTAATTTATTAAAGTATAGTGTAGTGTTAGGTGTAATTGTAACTTAGGTTAGTTTTTATTTTACAGGTAAATTTCTCTTTATTTTAACTAGGTAGCTATTAAATAGTTAATAACTATTTAATAGCTATTGTACCTAGTTAAAATAAATTGAAAGTTGCCTGTAAAATAAAAATAAATCCTAAGATAGCTACAATATAATTATTATTTATATTGTAGCTATATTAGGGTTTATTTTAAAGGTAAGTATTTATTTTTAAATAGGATTAATTTAGTTAATAAGAGAAATATTATTTAGATTTATTTAATTAATATTTAAGTTAGGGGGGTGTTACGGTTAGTGTTAGATTTAGGTTTAGGGGTTAATCATTTTATTACAGTGGCGGCGGTGTGGGGGGGGGCAGATTAGTAATACATTTAATATAGGTTACTGCGGGGTCCGGGAGCGGCGGTTTAGGGGTTAAACTATTTCGTTGCGGCGAGGTCCGGGATCCGCAGGATAGGGGTTAATAAATTTATTATAGGTGGCGGCGGTATAGGGGGGGCAGGATAGGGGTTACTAGGTATAATGTAGGTGGTGGCGGGGTCCGGGAGCGGCGGTTTAGGGGTTAATACATTTATTATAGTTGCGGCGGTGTCTGGGAGCGGCGGTTTAGGGGTTAATAACTTTATTTGCGCGGGGGGGGGGGGCTCCGGTATAGGGGGTAGAACAGTGTAGTTAGTGTGGGTGCTTAGTGACAGCTTGTCAATAAAGCTGTCAAAAAGCCGAAGAGCAGCGAGATCGGATGAGTGATAACTATCACAGTCCGCTGCTCATCTCCCCGTACTTGGTGCGCAGCTTTTTGACAGATTTATTGATAACTTTGGCGAAATTTGTCAGGTCCGCGGCGGCGATGGTAGGCGAGCTTAGGCGGGCGTATTGGGGCGGCGAAGGCAGGTAAAATAGACACTTTGATAACTAGAGGCCAAAGTCCTCACTGATAGATGCCGGTATTTAAGCTTATGGGAGGTGTGAGGGTGTATAACAAAATGCAGCAAATGAAAAAAATGCTGACTGTTCCTCCTCCTGCAGGCTGCATCCGACGCTGGTTTAGTCTGTAAGTGCAGGCTAATAGCACTGTGCTGCACATGCTGCACATGCTGCGCAGGCTTTGGAATTAAAGTAAATAAAAGCAAAAACAGACATTTTACTTTCAGCACAACACCGAGTGTGCTGCACCACATAGAGCTGGGCCCTGCCTCTAAAAACCTGTGTACGCTATACCCCCTGCTTCCGCCTTAGCTGCACGTGCCAAGACATAAAAACCAAGTTACTACAACCACCTAAAAAATACATTAATACAGTGTCATCGATATTCTTCTGCTTTACAATGGTGGTAAACAGAGCTTACTCACTTAGTTTCTGTTCCTACTTCATTGCAGGGATTCAGTCTGGGTTGCTGCCGGCTACAGTACTACTGCTGATGTAACGGTTATATCAGAGCGCGAAAGCACTGTGTATAACTCTCACCCCCATACTGTCAGCCAATGGGAGGTTAGAATCAGTTTTTTTTTTTTTTTAGGACGTCTGGGCCTAAAAGGCCAAATAGAAACTTAATAGATGAGGTTAGAAAACTCTTATAGGGGCAGACTAAGCATGCCCAGAAGTGCTCTCAAGCGGGGCAAACATTAAAAACGCCCTTAGATGTTAAGAAAATTTATAAAAGGGGTTTTTCTATAAGATTTTTTTTTATTATTTTAGATCAACCCCCCCTCATCCTGGAAAAAAATAGTATCCTGAGAAAAAATTGTAATTTCACAAACACATTACAATAGCATTTTTTTATTTATTTTTATTTTAAACTGTAATCTCACAGTCTCACATTACAATAGAATTGTATTATTTTTATTTATTTTAAACTGGAGGGGCATTGCCCCACTTGCCCCTATAGAGGAGCCTCCACTGTGCCATGCCCTGTTTACAAATGTATAAGTTTACATGTTTATTCTCAATATCTATGCTGCTTATTTCAGCCTCTCATACTTGTAACCTGTTAATATACATGTACTGTTGTCTTTTATAAGATGGTGACAGGTTGGATATCGTGCAGGCACTTTATTCTTTCTGTTACATATCTTCACTTAACCTGTCTCCTCCCCCGGAGATTAGTCTAAGTAGATAGTTCTGTAGAGATCTGAATCTTCTCAAGTGTTACACATCTTCCAGTAATAGGCAGTGTCAAACTATTTAATAATTATTAGCTTCATTTATGTAGTCTATTATAACACTGCACAGCTGTTATTCTACAACAATATGGCCTGCTTTGTTTACAGTCTAACCTTGTAACGAAGGCATTCTTGTACTTCCTGTCTATTTGTTTTGTGTGGTGTTCCACAAGTAATGAGCATAATTACAATTTATTGTAGGAGGTTGACTCTAATGCTTGCTAAAAAAGTAGCTTCGCCTAGTTAAGTATATATCTTTCTACACCATGTTCTCTAAAGCTTAACCAATTGTTGTCAGGAATAGGCTCTACAGCTCAACCTTTAATTTCGTAATACTGTTTTAATGCATATCTATACCCAGTTACCTCCTGTTTTATCCCCCCCCCCCAACTAAAGTACTCTGGCATTTTTGCCGGAGGCTAAATAAGCTGTTTATCTTGTAAATACCACCAGTGTACTCCTACCTTTCTATATATTATGGGAGGTATGTGAGGACTCCCTTTTTTTCACTCAGGGGCATTGCCCCTTCTTTCAAAATTATATGGTGTTATTGTCAGGGTGCCAGGAATCAGACTGAGACGAGAAGTGCAAAAATAATCACACCTTTATTAATAGCAAAAAATAATAAAAAGTCCACAAGTCAAATAACAAGCCAGGAGTCAAAACCAGAGCTGGTAGTCAGACGAGCCGAGTCAGGAGCCAAAGCGAATAGTCAGACGAGCCAGAATCAGGAACAAGGAAAACAACAGAGTCAGGAACAAGCCAGGGATCAGGAACCAGGAAGGACGTCAAGCAGCCAGGTAATACACAGGAATTCTCACAAACAGGTCTGAGACAACGCAAAGGCAAAGCATACTGAACAGAGGCCCTTTAAATAATAAGTGATGACATCACAATTCTGAGACTGCATCCTGTTTCACATGGATGATGCACACCAGTCTGGCCATAAAAGGAAGTGCAGGAAATGAGCAGCATCCCCCACAATGCACCATAGTCAGGAAGAGAGGGGAGTAAAATGGCTGCCAGCAGCACATGGCAAACACAACAGGGAAAAAACCCTGACTGTTATACCTAGCAGTGGTCACTTGTTTCATTGGGGTTCCTTTCTCTCTCCTATTGCTTTAAGTGGTTGAGAGTAGGGGTAACCCAATAAATTATAAGATAACTCAACATTATTCTAAGATAAATCCCTCACTTTACTTCCAGACCTTATTTTAGCTAACTTGTAAATCTACCATAGACCTTCATTAGACAGCCCTACAACTCAAAGTTGTTCAAGTTTATTTTATTTAGTTCACTATATCAGCTTAAAACCGTGATTCATAAAACCATCTTATATCATATTGTATTGTATTATTCAAAAAGAGGTTCCAATTTTGATTGTTTATTACTATAATTGATATGTTATATGTTATCTTACAGGAAATTAGTCAGTTGTATCACTATGTACAATGTCCATGCATTCTGTTTCATTGTCTTAATCATAGTGAACATGTTATTGAGCAGACATATTGCATGTTTATCTAATCTTTGTACTATATAATAACCTCAATCAAAACTAAAATATAAAAAAAAAAAAATTTTTTTTTTTTAACCAAGAGTCTAAAGAAATGGCAGCGTCTTTCTGACCTTTCCTAGAACCAGATAAAAGAACAAAAAGACTAGAAGTCTGTCTGAAATCTTAATTAACATCCACATAATATTTTAAAGTTCTAACAACATCCAAAGAATGTAAGGATTTTTCAGTAGCATTATTAGGATTAGGACACAAGGAAGGAACAATAATTTCCCTATTAATGTTGTTATAATTAACAAATTTAGGTACAATTTTGAATGAAGTCCACAAAACAGCTTTATCTTGATGGAAAATCAGATAAGGAGACTCACAAGAGAGAGCAGACAATTCAGAAACTCTTCTATCAGAAGAGATGGCCAAAAGAACAACACTTTCCAAGAAAGTAGTTTAATGTCTTAAAAATGGCATTGACTCAAAAGGAGGAGCGTGTAAAATCTTTAATTCCAGATTAAGACACTACAGAGGAGAAATTGATTTAATGACAGGATTAAGTAGAATTAAAGCCTGAACATAACAGTAAATATCAGAAAGATGAGCAATCAAACTACTGGCAGACAAAACATTATCCAAACCATCCTAAACAAACTGAAGAATCCTAAGAATTCTAAAAATACCAGGAGTAATCATGAGAAGAACACCATGAAATATAAGTTTTCCAAACTTTGTGGTTGATTTTCCTTAAAACAGGTTTGCCGCCCTGAATCATAGTGTTAATCACAGAGTCAGAGAAACAGCTATGACTGAGAACTAAACATTCAATTTCCATGCCATTAAGTTTAGAGATTTGAAATCTTGGAGGGAACAATGGACCTTGAGACAGAAGGTCTAGCCTTAGCAGAAGAGACAATGGCGGGCAACTAGACAACTGGACAAGGTCCACATACCAAATCCTGTGAGGCCACGCTGGGGCTATCAGAAACACAAACGATTGTTCAGTTTTGATTTTGGATATAATCCTGGGAAGTAATACCAGAAGGGGAAAAATATAAGCAGGTTGGTAAGACCAAGGTACTGCTAGAACATCTATTGCCTCCACTTAAGAATCCCTGGACCTTGAAAGGTACTAGGGAAGTTTCTTGTTCAAACGTGAGGCCATCAGAACTATTTCTGGAAGGCCCCACATCAGAATTATACAATAGAACACATCTGGGTGGAGAGACCACTCCCCCGGATGCAGAGACCGACGGCTGAGATAATCCACTTTCCAGTTGTCTACACCTGGAATGTGAATCACATTGATTAGACAGGAATTTGATTCTGCCCAAGTAAGTATTCAAGAGACTTCCTTCATAGCTAATGAACTGTGAGTTCCCCCTTGATGATTGACATATGCCACTCTTATAGTGTCTGTCTGAAAACAAATGTAGGATTCTCTCTGTAACAGAGGCCAAGCCTGAAGGACTCTGAAGAGAGCATATGGTTCCAAAATACTGATTGGTAACCTCGGCCTCTCAAGGATTCTAAACTCATTGTGCTGTCAGAAACCCCCAAACAGCTCCCCAACCTGTAAGACTTGCATCTGTGGTGATCACAGATCAGGTGGGATGAGCAAAGAAAGCCCCTTGAAGAATGAAGTGATGGTTTAACCACCAAGTCTGAGGAAGTTGTGTGTTGGGATTTAAGAATATCAGTTGTGATATCCGAGTGTAATCCTTGCACCATTGGTGCAACATGCAAAGCTGTAGAGGTCTTATATGAAAATGAGAGAAGGGGATTGTGTCCGATGCTGCAATCATGAGACCTAACACTTCCATACACATAGCCACTGAAGGGAATGATAGACAAGCTGAAACCAATTTTAGTAGTCTCCTTTCCATTAGAGATAGTCATGGACACTGAATCTATCTGGAAATCTAAAAAGGTGACCTTTGTCTTAGGAATCAAGAAACTCTTTGGTAAATTGATCCTCCAACCATGTCTTCGAAGTAACGACAATAGCTGTTTCGTGTGAGATTCTGCTAAATGAAAAGATTGAGCTAGTACCAAAATATCGTCCAAATAAGGAAACACTACAATACCCTGCTTTTTGATTACAGATAAAAGGGCACCAAGAACTTTTGAGAATATTCTCGGAGCTGTTAGGCCAAATGGAAGAGCGACAAATTGGTAATGCTTTTCTAGAAAAGAGAACCTCATCTGGGTGGATTGGGATGTGAAGGTAACCATCTTGTAAGTCTATTGTGGACATAAAGTGACCTTGCTGAACAAAAGGCAGAATAGTCCTTATAGTCACCATCTTGAAAGTTGGGACTCTTACAAATCGATTTAAAGTTTTCAGATACAAAATTGGAACAATGAAAAGATTTGAATAAAACCCCAATCCCTGTTCCTGTAGAAGGACTGGTACAATTACCCCCAGGAGTTCTAGATCTGAAACACATTTCAGAAATAATTGTGCCTTTACTGGGTGACTTGGGACATGGGTTAGAAAAAAATCTTCCTATAGGTGGTCTAATTCTGAATCCAATTCGATACCCCTGAGAAATTATATTCTGAATCCATGGATTTTGGACAGAGTCTGAACAAGATTCCTGAAAGTGCTTTAGTCTGACCCCTACCAGAGGAATTGGATTGGGGACCGCACCTTCATGCTGGTTTAGGGGCCGAATTCTATTTCTTATATTGTTTGAATTTATTCCAATTTGGAGAGGGTCTCCAGTTAGAGCCAGGGGCTTTAGGGGAGGGAGTAGTTTTCTGTTCTCTATTCTGACAAAAGGAACAAAAACGATTGGTAGCTTTAAATATTCCTTGTCTTGGGGAAGAAAAACTCCTTTACCCCCAGTAACTGTGGAAATAATTGAGTCCAACTGAGAACCAAAAAGGTTTTACCTTGAAAAGATAGAGATAGTAATCTAGTTTTAGAAACCATGGCCTCTATTTATCAAGATCTGTCGGACCTGGTCCAACAGACCTCGCTGAATACGGCGAGCAATACGCTTGCCGTATTCAGCATTGCACTAGCAGCTCACAAGAGCTGCTGGTGCATCACCGCCCCCTGCAGACTCGCGGCCAATGGGCCGCCAGCAGGGGGGTGTCAATCAACCCGATCGGGTTGATTTCCGGCGATGTCTGTCCACCTGCTCAGAGCAGACGGACAGGTTATAGAGCAGCGGTCTTTGTGACCGCTGCTTCATAACTGCTGTTTCTGGCGAGCCTGTAGGCTCGCCAGAAACACGGGGCATCAAGCTCCATTCGGAGCTTGATAAATATGCCCCATTATCAGCATTCCAAGATTTAAGCCTTAAAGCTCTTCTACTAAAAATGGCCAAATACATAGATTTAATGTTGATTTTCATAACATCAAAAATTGCATCACAAATGAAATGATTCACATATTGAAGTAGAATAATAAATGTTAAAATAAACCTGGACTTCATTCTAACATAAAAATATCTTAAAATTCTATATGCAATGGTAAATAACCAGCTATAAAGGTTAGGGAAAAAATATCTAGTCTGCTCTTAAAATAACAAATATATACTTATAGAGGTTCATTCTGGTACAAATAACATTTTTAAAAAAAATAAAAAAAAAGAACAAGCTCATCACTATATCATACAAAGCATAGTCTAAAATCACCTGATTTATTATAAACAATCCAAACCATTACTCCTATTTTTTCTGGGTTGCACATAACACACAATACCATGTGCAGGAGTTCATCGGAGTGAAGCATCTGTTATCGATTATTTCGATTAGTTGTTGCAACTCTAATAAAATATCAAAACAGGAGCCACATAATTGAGCTGAAGAAAACAGATCAGCTTTCTTACAATAAACATACTTAGCTTTTGTAGAAATATGTTCAGGCAGCTCAGTTTCTGGGACAGGCGCAAACTGATACATTATAGCAAAAAAAAAAATGTAGTTGCAAATATATATAACAAGCCTCTTAACTAGTAAACTTTTGAGGAATGAGAAATACTGCCATCATAATAAAGTTGCCATGAAAAAAACTATTGCAAATATATAGGAGCAAAAGACTCTTTTGTGTTAAAATACATTGATCAATACATATCAGTACAGGGAGTGCAGAATTATTAGGCAAGTTGTATTTTTGAGGATTAATTTTATTATTGAACAACAACCATGTTCTCAATGAACCCAAAAAACTCATTAATATCAAAGCTGAATAGTTTTGGAAGTAGTTTTTAGTTTGTTTTTAGTTATAGCTATTTTAGGGGGATATCTGTGTGTGCAGGTGACTATTACTGTGCATAATTATTAGGCAACTTCACAAAAAACAAATATATACCCATTTCAATTATTTATTTTTACCAGTGAAACCAATATAACATCTCAACATTCACAAATATACATTTCTGACATTCAAAAACAAAACAAAAACAAATCAGTGACCAATATAGCCACATTTCTTTGCAAGGACACTCAAAAGCCTGCCATCCATGGATTCTGTCAGTGTTTTGATCTGTTCACCATCAACATTGCGTGCAGCAGCAACCACAGCCTCCCAGACACTGTTCAGAGAGGTGTACTGTTTTCCCTCCTTGTAAATCTCACATTTGATGATGGACCACAGGTTCTCAATGGGGTTCAGATCAGGTGAACAAGGAGGCCATGTCATTAGATTTTCTTCTTTTATACCCTTTCTTGCCAGCCACACTGTGGAGTACTTGGACGCGTGTGATGGAGCATTGTCCTGCATGAAAATCATGTTTTTCTTGAAGGATGCAGACTTCTTCCTGTACCACTGCTTGAAGAAGGTGTCTTCCAGAAACTGGCAGTAGGACTGGGAGTTGAGCTTGACTCCATCCTCAACCCGAAAAGGACCCACAAGCTCATCTTTGATGATACCAGCCCAAACCAGTACTCCACCTCCACCTTGCTGGCGTCTGAGTCGGACTGGAGCTCTCTGCCCTTTACCAATCCAGCCACGGGCCCATCCATCTGGCCCATCAAGACTCACTCTCATTTCATCAGTCCATAAAACCTTAGAAAAGTCAGTCTTGAGATATTTCTTGGCCCAGTCTTGACGTTTCAGCTTGTGTGTCTTGTTCATTGGTGGTCGTCTTTCAGCCTTTCTTACCTTGGCCATGTCTCTGAGTATTGCACACCTTGTGCTTTTGGGCACTCCAGTGATGTTGCAGCTCTGAAATATGGCCAAACTGGTGGCAAGTGGCATCTTGGCAGCTGCACGCTTGACTTTTCTCAGTTCATGGGCAGTTATTTTGCGCCTTGGTTTTTCCACACGCTTCTTGCGACCCTGTTGACTATTTTGAATGAAACGCTTGATTTTTCGATGATCACGCTTCAGAAGCTTTGCAATTTTAAGAGTGCTGCATCCCTCTGTAAGATATCTCACTATTTTTGACTTTTCTGAGCCTGTCAAGTCCTTCTTTTGACCCATTTTGCCAAAGGAAAGGAAGTTGCCTAATAATTATGCACACCTGATATAGGGTGTTGATGTAATTAGACCACACCCCTTCTCATTACAGAGATGCACATCACCTAATATGCTTAATTGGTAGTAGGCTTTCGAGCCTATACAGCTTGGAGTAAGACAACATGCATAAAGAGGATGATGTGGTCAAAATACTCATTTGCCTAATAATTCTGCACTCCCTGTAAAAGCAACGATGCGTATATATAGCCCAAATCGTAGATGTGGGCAATGAGTGAAGAGGGGGCAGGTTATTTTAAAAAAAGTGCACGATTGGGAAGCATGGCAAAATTATGACGTATCGATTGACCTTTTAAAAAATGTCATCAAGTGCACGATTGCGCTAGAAAATTTAATATTTTTTTTTTTTAAAAGCTCCGCAAACGGAGGTTAGTAAAAAACTAAGAGTGTGCCCCCTTAAAAATTGTGGAACGTTTCACTAATTTTTGCGTGTCATCTGCTATATATAAAAACTTTTATATGGCCGTTACATATGTTTTTTTTTTAATAAAAATAACATTTATTTTGCCACATATTTGATGAGGTATAATGCTTGTGTTAGGGCTTTAAATATACACAGATATAAAAATATAACTTAACGAAAAGTGCCCAATCATAGCTAAGTGTCCAAAATTTCATACTTACCGTAAGACACCCATCCACACATAGCAGACAGCCAAACCAGTACTGAAACATATCAGCAGATTTAATGGTATAGGAGTATAATGTTGATCTTTAAAGGGAGGCAGAAGATGAATCCTGAATTTAGAGAAAGCCGTATGAAAAGATTTCCCAGAGGTGAAAAACATTGCGTCATCAGGCAAAACTCCCCTCTGACAATCACTATACTCTGAGGGGAACTGGGATTCAATATACACAGAAGCAACTTTCACAGAAGACATTAAGCACGTCATGCTTCAACCACCAAAGTCTTTAAACTGAGGTATGTGTGGGGTGGGAGGGGTATTTATAGGCTTTTGAGGTTTGGGAAACGTTTTCTCCTGGTAGGATTGTATACTAGTGTCTGCTCCTTTTTTTTAACCAGCCCCTTTAAGTAGGTGTCACAGACTGCCTCTTCAACAGTGCTAAACTGGAAGCTTCTAAGTAAGTTTTTAAAAGGTTTTATACTGGATTTTTAGGTCAGCATCTGTGCATATTATTCTTTATAGTAATGTCTATTACATGCAGTTATATGAAACTTGGTGTATACTGTCCTTTTAATAAATAAACTGTGCATAAAAAAAAAATCAATGCACACAAAAAATTTAGAGGAATAATAATATTAAGATTCAGTCCCAAGGCTATATTTATTAATTTAAAAATATGTAAAAAAACTAAATTTATGCTTACCTGATAAATTCCTTTCTCCTGTAGTGTAGTCAGTCCACGGGTCATCCATTACTTATGGGATTATAACTCCTCCCTAACAGGAAGTGCAAGAGGATCACCCAAGCAGAGCTGCTATATAGCTCCTCCCCTCTACGTCATACCCAGTCATTCGACCGAAACCAAACGAGAAAGGAGAAACTATAGGGTGCAGTGGTGACTGGAGTTTAATTTAAAATTTAGACCTGCCATAAAAAAACAGGGCGGGCCGTGGACTGACTACACTACAGGAGAAAGGAATTTATCAGGTAAGCATAAATTTTGTTTTCTCCTGTTAAGTGTAGTCAGTCCACGGGTCACCCATTACTTATGGGATACCAATACCAAAGCTAAAAGTACACGGATGACGGGAGGGACAGGCAGGATCATTACACGGAAGGAACCACTGCCTGAAGAACCTTTCTCCCAAAAACAGCCTCCGAAGAAGCAAAAGTGTCAAATTTGGAAAAAGTGTGAAGTGAAGACCAAGTTGCAGCCTTGCAAATCTGTTCAACAGAGGCCTCATTCTTAAAGGCCCAAGTGGAAGCCACAGCTCTAGTAGAATGAGCTGTAATTCTTTCAGGAGGCTGCTGTCCAGCAGTCTCATAGGCTAAACGTATTATGCTACGAAGCCAGAAAGATAGAGAGGTTTTTGACCTCTCCTCTGTCCAGAATAAACGACAAACAGGGAAGAAGTTTGGCGAAAATCTTTAGTTGCCTGTAAATAAAATTTCAGGGCATGGACTACGTCCAGATTGTGCAGAAGTCGTTCCTTCTTTGAAGAAGGGTTAGGGCACAATGATGGAACAACAATCTCTTGATTGATATTCCTGTTAGTGACTACCTTAGGTAAGAACCCAGGTTTAGTACGCAGAACTACCTTGTCTGAATGAAAAATCAGATAAGGAGAATCACAATGTAAGGCCGATAACTCAGAGACTCTTCGAGCCGAGGAAATAGCCATTAAAAACAGAACTTTCCAAGATAACAGTTTGATATCAGTGGAATGAAGGGGTTCAAACGGAACACCCTGTAAAACGTTAAGAACTAAGTTTAAGCTCCACGGCGGAGCAACAGTCTTAAACACAGGTTTAATCCTGGCCAAAGCCTGACAAAAAACCTGAACGTCTGGAACCTCTGACAGACGTTTGTGCAAAAGGATGGACAGAGCTGAGATCTGTCCCTTTAAAGAACTAGCAGATAAACCCTTTTCTAAACCTTCTTGTAGAAAAGACAATATCCTAGGAATCCTAACCTTACTCCATGAGTAACTCTTGGATTCGCACCAATGCAAATATTTACGCCATATTTTATGGTAAATTTTCCTGGTAACAGGTTTCCTCGCCTGTATTAAGGTATCAATTACTGACTCCGAAAATCCACGCTTTGATAAAATCAAGCGTTCAATCTCCATGCAGTCAGCCTCAGAGAAATTAGATTTTGATGTTTGAAAGGACCCTGAATCAGAAGGTCCTGTCTCAGAGGCAGAGACCAGGGTGGACAGGATGACATGTCCACTAGATCTGCATACCAGGACCTGCGTGGCCACGCAGGCGCTATTAGAATCACCGATGCTCTCTCCTGTTTGATCCTGGCAATCAATCGAGGAAGCATCGGGAAGGGTGGAAACACATAAGCCATGTTGAAGGCCCAAGGTGCTGTCAGAGCATCTATCAGAACCGCTCCCGGGTCCCTGGACCTGGACCCGTAACAAGGAAGCTTGGCGTTCTGGTGAGACGCCATGAGATCCAGATCTGGTTTGCCCCAACGCCGAAGTATTTGGGCAAAGACCTCCGGATGAAGTTCCCACTCCCCCGGATGAAAAGTCTGGCGACTTAGAAAATCCGCCTCCCAGTTCTCCATGCCTGGGATGTGGATCGCTGATAGGTGGCAAGAGTGAGACTCTGCCCAGTGAATTATCTTTGAGACTTCCATCATCGCTAGGGAACTCCTTGTCCCTCCCTGATGGTTGATGTAAGCCACAGTCGTGATGTTGTCCGACTGAAACCTGATGAACCTCAGAGTTGCTAACTGAGGCCAAGCCAGAAGGGCATTGAAAACTGCTCTTAATTCCAGAATGTTTATGGGAAGGAGACTCTCCTCCTGAGTCCATGATCCCTGAGTCTTCAGGGAATTCCAGACAGCGCCCCAACCTAGCAGGCTGGCGTCTGTTGTTACAATCGTCCAATCTGGTCTGCTGAAGGGCATCCCCTTGGACAGATGTGGCCGAGAGAGCCACCATAGAAGAGAATTTCTGGTCTCTTGATCCAGATTCAGCATAGGGGACAAATCTGAGTAATCCCCATTCCACTGACTTAGCATGCACAATTGCAGTGGTCTGAGATGCAGGCGTGCAAAGGGTACTATGTCCATTGCCGCTACCATTAAGCCGATTACCTCCATGCATTGAGCCACTGACGGGTGTGGAATGGAATGAAGGACACGGCAAGCATTTAGGAGTTTTGTTAACCTGTCATCTGTCAGGTAAATTTTCATTTCTACAGAATCTATAAGAGTCCCTAAGAAGGGAACTCTTGTGAGTGGCAATAGAGAACTCTTTTCTTCGTTCACCTTCCACCCATGTGACCTTAGAAATGCCAGTACTAACTCTGTATGAGACTTGGCAGTTTGGAAACTTGACGCTTGTATCAGAATGTCGTCTAGGTACGGAGCTACCGATATTCCTCGCGGTCTTAGTACCGCCAGAAGAGAACCCAGAACCTTTGTAAAGATTCTTGGAGCAGTAGCTAACCCGAAGGGAAGAGCTACAAACTGGTAATGCCTGTCTAGGAAGGCAAACCTTAGGTACCGGTAATGATCTTTGTGAATCGGTATGTGAAGGTAGGCATCCTTTAAATCCACTGTGGTCATGTACTGACCCTTTTGGATCATGGGTAAGATTGTCCGAATAGTTTCCATTTTGAATGATGGAACTCTTAGGAATTTGTTTAGGATCTTTAAATCCAAGATTGGTCTGAAGGTTCCTTCTTTCTTGGGAACCACAAACAGATTTGAGTAAAACCCTTGTCCGTGTTCCGACCGCGGAACCGGGTGGATCACTCCCATTAGTAAAAGATCTTGTACACAGCGTAGAAACGCCTCTTTCTTTATCTGGTTTGCTGACAACCTTGAAAGATGAAATCTCCCTTTTGGAGGAGAAGCTTTGAAGTCCAGAAGATATCCCTGAGATATGATCTCTCATGCCCAGGGATCCTGGACATCTCTTGCCCAAGCCTGGGCGAAGAGAGAAAGTCTGCCCCCCACTAGATCCGTTTCCGGATTGGGGGCCCTCACTTCATGCTGTCTTAGGGGCAGCAGCAGGTTTTCTGGCCTGCTTGCCCTTGTTCCAGGTCTGGTTAGGTTTCCAGCCCTGTCTGTAGCGAGCAACAGTTCCTTCCTGTTTTGGAGCGGAGGAAGTTGATGCTGCTCCTGCCTTGAAGTTACGAAAGGCACGAAAATTAGACTGTCTAGCCCTTGGTTTGGCTCTGTCTTGAGGCAGGGCATGGCCCTTACCTCCAGTAATGTCAGCGATAATTTCTTTCAAACCGGGCCCGAATAATGTCTGCCCTTTGAAAGGTATGTTAAGCAATTTAGATTTAGAAGTCACATCGGCTGACCAGGATTTAAGCCACAGCGCTCTGCACGCCTGAATGGCGAATCCGGAGTTCTTAGCCGTAAGCTTAGTTAAGTGTACTACGGCATCAGAAATAAATGAATTAGCTAGCTTAAGGACTCTAAGCTTGTCTATAATTTCATCCAATGGAACTGAGCTAATGGTCTCTTCTAGAGACTCAAACCAGAATGCCGCCGCAGCCGTGACAGGCGCAATGCATGCGAGGGGTTGTAATATAAAACCTTGTTGAGTAAACATTTTCTTAAGGTAACCCTCTAACTTTTTATCCATTGGATCTGAAAAAGCACAGCTATCCTCCACCGGGATAGTGGTGCGCTTAGCCAGAGTAGAAACTGCTCCCTCCACCTTAGGGACCGTCTGCCATAAGTCCCGTGTGGTGGCGTCTATTGGAAACATTTTTCTAAATATAGGAGGGGGGGAAAAGGGTACACCGGGCCTATCCCAGTCCTTGGTAATAATCTCTGTAAGCCTCTTAGGTATAGGAAAAACGTCACACCGGTACCGCATAGTATCTATCCAGCCTACATAATTTCTCTGGGATTGCAACCGTATTACAATCATTCAGAGCCGCTAATACCTCCCCTAATAATACACGGAGGTTCTCAAGCTTAAATTTAAAATTTGAAATGTCTGAGTCCATTTTATTTGGATCAGATCCGTCACCCACAGAATGAAGCTCTCCGTCTTCATGTTCTGCCAATTGTGACGCAGTATCAGACATGGCTCTAACATTATGAGCGTACTCTGTTCTCACCCCAGAGTGGTCGCGTTTACCCCTAAGTTCTGGCAATTTAGATAAAACTTCAGTCATAACATTAGCCATGTCTTGCAAAGTGATTTGTAAGGGCCGCCCTGATGTACTTGGCGCCACAATATCACGCACCTCCTGAGCGGAAGATGCAGGTACTGACACGTGAGGAGAGTTAGTCGGCATAACTTCCCCCTCGTTGTCTGGTGAAATTTTCTTGACATGTACAGATTGGCTTTTATTTAAAGTAGCATCAATGCAATTAGTACACAAATTTCTATTGGGCTCCACATTGGCCTTTGAACATATTGCACAAAGAGATTCCTCTGTGTCAGACATGTTTAAACAAACTAGCAATTAGACTAGCAAGCTTGGAAAATACTTTTCAAATAAATTTACAAGCAATATAAAAAACGTTACTGTGCCTTTAAGAAGCACACAAAACTGTCACAGTTGAAATAACAATGAACCGGATTAGTTATAGCAACCAAATTTTCACAGTAAATGCATTAAGTTAGCAAAGGATTGCACCCACTAGCAAATGGATGATTAACCCCTTAATACCAAAAAACGGATAACAATTAAAAATATAAACGTTTTTATCACAGTCAAAGCACAGTCTCACAGGTCTGCTGTGAGTGATTACCTCCCTCAAAACTAGTTTTGGAGACCCCTGAGCTCTGTAGAGACGTCCTGGATCATGCAGGGAGAAAAAGGCAGACTGTGACTGAATTTCTACTGCGCAATAAGCGCCAAAATAGGCCCCTCCCACTCATAATACAACAGTGGGGAAGCTCAGTAAACTGATTTAATTCATAACAAACGACAGCCATGTGGAAAAATAATGCCCATAAAATTTTTCACCAAGTACCTCAGAGAAAAAAACGATTAACATGCCAGTAAACGTTTTAAATATAAAATTATGAAATGTTATTAAAAAGCCTGCTGCTAGCCGCTTTCACTGCAGAATAGGCTATAAATTATATGTATACAGTATTTTCTTAGTGAAGTGCCATTCTCCAGAAATACTTCAGTGTAAACATACATACATATCAGCCTGATACCAGTTGCTACTACTGCATTTAAGGCTGCACTTACATTACATCGGTATTAGCAGTATTTTCTCAGTCAATTCCATTCCTTAGAAAATAATATACTGCAACATACCTCCTTGCAGGTGAACCCTGCCCGCTGTCCCCTGTTCTGAAGTTACCTCGCTCCTCAGAATGGCCGAGAACAGCAAATGGATCTTAGCTACGTCCGCTAAGATCATACACAAACTCAGGTAGATTCTTCTTCTAATGCTGCCTGAGAAAAAACAACACACTCCGGTGCCGTTTAAAATAAACTTTTGATTGAAGAAATAAAAACTAAGTTTAACAACCACAGTCCTCTCACACGTCCTATCTATTAGTTAGGTGCAAGAGAATGACTGGGTATGACGTAGAGGGGAGGAGCTATATAGCAGCTCTGCTTGGGTGATCCTCTTGCACTTCCTGTTAGGGAGGAGTTATAATCCCATAAGTAATGGATGACCCGTGGACTGACTACACTTAACAGGAGAAAGACTATGATAGTGTAATCCACTTATGAAAAAAGACAGGGAATCAAGCTCTCTTTTTACTTTTTATTTGTATAACTTATGGATTTTTGCAAAGCCATTTGTCAATATGCAAAAAATCCGATATAGAGACACTCTCTCACAAGAGAAACTATACATCAACTAACATTGCTGAATCAAATACGATTTAGGTGTCGGTAAATTATATACAGTGAAAACAAAAACAAAGCTGATCAAAATAATGGGAGTGACGTCACTATGAGATTGTTGGAGAAAGGGAAAATAAAAAAAACCTGCAACACCTTTCCAGAGGGCAGCCCCAACTCTGTGGAAGGGAAACGCTGTCATGGAAAAATTATGTAGTATCTATGCAGTTTTTTTTATTTATCCCTTTAAAGTTGATTATAACCACAGTGGACACTTACAAACCACATGCAGCATACAGAAAAAGAATGGTGTCAGGCATGTACAGTATATACACATTGTAGGCTGTAAGTGTAAAGACAATATGCAATGATGTGAACATAAGGAAAAATGAACAAAGAGTACCAATATTAATACTTTTTGAATGATCAAACAGTGGTGGGTTCACACATGGCTCTATCCATGAACCAATAACTGTAATTTGTGTCCCAATGTGAGCTCAAAGTAAGAAATGTTGTTTCCAGGCAAAAGTTTCCTTTTTTTATAAAAGGATTGCCAGCACTTTAGTATTTAAAGGGACATTGTACCCAATTTTTTTTCTTTCGTGATTCAGATAGAGCATGGCATTTTAAGCAACTTTCTAATTTACTCCAATTATCAAATTTTCTTTATTCTCTTGGTATCTTTATTTGAAATGCAAGAATGTAAGTTTAGATGCCGGCCCATTTTTGGTAAACAACCTGGGTTGTCCTTGCTGATTGGTGGATAAATTCATCCACCAATAAAAAACTGCTGTCCAGAGTGCTGAACCAAGAAAAAAGCTTAGATGCCTTCTTTTTCAAATACAGATAGTAACAGAACGAAGAAAAATTGATAATAGGAGTAAATTAGAAAGTTGCTTAAAATGGCATGCTCTATCTAAATCACGAAAGAAAAAATTTGGGTTCAGTGTCCCTTTAAGGTTATTCATATTGCCAAGCTTCCATTATTACCATAAGCTCAAGCTATGTTTAAGACTGTGGCAGACATGAAATCCGGCATGCTGGTGTGCTTTAATGAATGCTAAGTACACGCTGGAGCTGTAGGCGTGCAATCAAAAGGCAGCGTGTGAATTAGAGCACCTGATAACAAAAACAGAATTTATGTTTACCTGATAAATTACTTTCTCCAACGGTGTGTCCGGTCCACGGCGTCATCCTTACTTGTGGGATATTCTCTTCCCCAACAGGAAATGGCAAAGAGCCCAGCAAAGCTGGTCACATGATCCCTCCTAGGCTCCGCCTTCCCCAGTCATTCGACCGACGTAAAGGAGGAATATTTGCATAGGAGAAATCATATGATACTGTGGTGACTGTAGTTAAAGAAAATAAATTATCAGACCTGATTAAAAAACCAGGGCGGGCCGTGGACCGGACACACCGTTGGAGAAAGTAATTTATCAGGTAAACATAAATTCTGTTTTCTCCAACTTCGGTGTGTCCGGTCCACGGCGTCATCCTTACTTGTGGGAACCAATACCAAAGCTTTAGGACACGGATGAAGGGAGGGAGCAAATCAGGTCACCTAGATGGAAGGCACCACGGCTTGCAAAACCTTTCTCCCAAAAATAGCCTCAGAAGAAGCAAAAGTATCAAATTTGTAAAATTTAGTAAAAGTGTGCAGTGAAGACCAAGTCGCTGCCTTACATATCTGATCAACAGAAGCCTCGTTCTTGAAGGCCCATGTGGAAGCCACAGCCCTAGTGGAATGAGCTGTGATTCTTTCAGGAGGCTGCCGTCCGGCAGTCTCGTAAGCCAATCTGATGATGCTTTTAAGCCAAAAAGAGAGAGAGGTAGAAGTTGCTTTTTGACCTCTCCTTTTACCAGAATAAACAACAAACAAGGAAGATGTTTGTCTAAAATCCTTTGTAGCATCTAAATAGAATTTTAGAGCACGAACTACATCCAAATTGTGCAACAAACGTTCCTTCTTTGAAACTGGATTCGGACACAAAGAAGGCACGACTATCTCCTGGTTAATGTTTTTGTTAGAAACAACTTTCGGAAGAAACCCAGGTTTAGTACGCAAAACCACCTTATCTGCATGGAACACCAGATAAGGAGGAGAACACTGCAGAGCAGATAACTCTGAAACTCTTCTAGCAGAAGAAATTGCAACCAAAAACAAAACTTTCCAAGATAATAACTTAATATCAACGGAATGTAAGGGTTCAAACGGAACCCCCTGAAGAACAGAAAGAACTAAATTGAGACTCCAAGGAGGAGTCAAAGGTTTGTAAACAGGCTTGATTCTAACCAGAGCCTGAACAAAGGCTTGAACATCTGGCACAGCTGCCAGCTTTTTGTGAAGTAACACAGACAAGGCAGAAATCTGTCCCTTCAAAGAACTTGCAGATAATCCTTTCTCCAAACCTTCTTGAAGAAAGGATAGAATCTTAGGAATTTTTATCTTGTCCCAAGGGAATCCTTTAGATTCACACCAACAGATATATTTTTTCCATATTTTGTGGTAGATTTTTCTAGTTACAGGCTTTCTGGCCTGAACAAGAGTATCAATGACAGAATCTGAGAACCCTCGCTTTGATAAGATCAAGCGTTCAATCTCCAAGCAGTCAGTTGGAGTGAGACAAGATTCGGGTGTTCGAACGGACCTTGAACAAGAAGGTCTCGTCTCAAAGGTAGCTTCCATGGTGGAGCCGATGACATATTCACCAGGTCTGCATACCAAGTCCTGCGTGGCCACGCAGGAGCTATCAAGATCACCGATGCCCTCTCCTGATTGATCCTGGCTACCAGCCTGGGGATGAGAGGAAACGGCGGGAATACATAAGCTAGTTTGAAGGTCCAAGGTGCTACTAGTGCATCTACTAGAGTCGCCTTGGGATCCCTGGATCTGGACCCGTAGCAAGGAACCTTGAAGTTCTGACGAGAGGCCATCAGATCCATGTCCGGAATGCCCCACAACTGAGTAATTTGGGCAAAGATTTCCGGATGGAGTTCCCACTCCCCCGCATGAAATGTCTGACGACTCAGAAAATCCGCTTCCCAATTTTCCACTCCTGGGATGTGGATTGCAGACAAGTGGCAGGAGTGAGTCTCCGCCCATTGAATGATTTTGGTCACTTCTTCCATCGCCAGGGAACTCCTTGTTCCCCCCTGATGGTTGATGTACGCAACAGTCGTCATGTTGTCTGATTGAAACCGTATGAATTTGGCCTTTGCTAGCTGAGGCCAAGCCTTGAGAGCATTGAATATCGCTCTCAGTTCCAGAATATTTATCGGGAGAAGAGATTCTTCCCGAGACCAAAGACCCTGAGCTTTCAGGGATCCCCAGACCGCACCCCAGCCCACCAGACTGGCGTCGGTCGTGACAATGACCCACTCTGGTCTGCGGAAGCTCATCCCCTGTGACAGGTTGTCCAGGGACAGCCACCAACGGAGTGAATCTCTGGTCCTCTGATCTACTTGTATCGTCGGAGACAAGTCTGTATAATCCCCATTCCACTGACTGAGCATGCACAGTTGTAATGGTCTTAGATGAATTCGCGCAAAAGGAACTATGTCCATTGCCGCTACCATCAAACCTATTACTTCCATGCACTGCGCTATGGAAGGAAGAGGAACAGAATGAAGTATTTGACAAGAGTTTAGAAGTTTTGATTTTCTGGCCTCTGTCAGAAAAATCCTCATTTCTAAGGAGTCTATTATTGTTCCCAAGAAGGGAACCCTTGTTGACGGAGATAGAGAACTTTTTTCTACGTTCACTTTCCACCCGTGAGACCTGAGAAAGGCCAGGACAATGTCCGTATGAGCCTTTGCTTGTGGAAGGGACGACGCTTGAATCAGTATGTCGTCCAAGTAAGGTACTACTGCAATGCCCCTTGGTCTTAGCACCGCTAGAAGGGACCCTAGTACCTTTGTGAAAATTCTTGGAGCAGTGGCTAATCCGAACGGAAGTGCCACAAACTGGTAATGCTTGTCCAGAAATGCGAACCTTAGGAACCGATGATGTTCCTTGTGGATAGGAATATGTAGATACGCATCCTTTAAATCCACCGTGGTCATGAATTGACCTTCCTGGATGGAAGGAAGAATTGTTCGAATGGTTTCCATTTTGAACGATGGAACCTTGAGAAACTTGTTTAGGATCTTGAGATCTAAGATTGGTCTGAATGTTCCCTCTTTTTTGGGAACTACGAACAGATTGGAGTAGAACCCCATCCCTTGTTCTCCTAATGGAACAGGATGAATCACTCCCATTTTTAACAGGTCTTCTACACAATGTAAGAATGCCTGTTTTTTTATGTGGTCTGAAGACAATTGAGACCTGTGGAACCTCCCCCTTGGGGGAAGCCCCTTGAATTCCAGAAGATAACCCTGGGAGACTATTTCTAGCGCCCAAGGATCCAGAACATCTCTTGCCCAAGCCTGAGCGAAGAGAGAGAGTCTGCCCCCCACCAGATCCGGTCCCGGATCAGGGGCCAACATCTCATGCTGTCTTGGTAGCAGTGGCAGGTTTCTTGGCCTGCTTACCTTTGTTCCAGCCTTGCATTGGCCTCCAGGCTGGCTTGGCTTGAGAAGTATTACCCTCTTGCTTAGAGGACGTAGCACTTGGGGCTGGTCCGTTTCTGCGAAAGGGACGAAAATTAGGTTTATTTTTGGCCTTGAAAGACCTATCCTGAGGAAGGGCGTGGCCCTTGCCCCCAGTGATATCAGAAATAATCTCTTTCAAGTCAGGGCCAAACAGCGTTTTCCCCTTGAAAGGAATGTTAAGCAATTTGTTCTTGGAAGACGCATCCGCTGACCAAGATTTTAGCCAAAGCGCTCTGCGCGCCACAATAGCAAACCCAGAATTTTTCGCCGCTAATCTAGCCAATTGCAAAGTGGCGTCTAGGGTGAAAGAGTTAGCCAATTTGAGAGCATGAATTCTGTCCAAAATCTCCTCATAAGAAGAATCTTTATTGAGCGCCTTTTCTAGTTCATCGAACCAGAAACACGCTGCTGTAGTGACAGGAACAATGCATGAAATTGGTTGTAGAAGGTAACCTTGCTGAACAAACATCTTTTTAAGCAAACCCTCTAATTTTTTATCCATAGGATCTTTGAAAGCACAACTATCTTCTATGGGTATAGTGGTGCGTTTGTTTAGAGTAGAAACCGCCCCCTCGACCTTGGGGACTGTCTGCCATAAGTCCTTTCTGGGGTCGACCATAGGAAACAATTTCTTAAATATAGGGGGAGGGACGAAAGGTATGCCGGGCCTTTCCCATTCTTTATTTACAATGTCCGCCACCCGCTTGGGTATAGGAAAAGCTTCGGGGGGCCCCGGGACCTCTAGGAACTTGTCCATTTTACATAATTTCTCTGGAATGACCAAATTCTCACAATCATCCAGAGTAGATAACACCTCCTTAAGCAGGGCGCGGAGATGTTCCAATTTAAATTTAAATGTAATCACATCAGGTTCAGCTTGTTGAGAAATTTTCCCTGAATCTGAAATTTCTCCCTCAGACAAAACCTCCCTGGCCCCCTCAGACTGGTGTAGGGGCACTTCAGAACCAGTATCATCAGCGTCCTCATGCTCTTCAGTATTTTCTAAAACAGAGCAGTCGCGCTTTCGCTGATAAGTGGGCATTTTGGCTAAAATGTTTTTGATAGAATTATCCATTACAGCCGTTAATTGTTGCATAGTAAGGAGTATTGGCGCACTAGATGTACTAGGGGCCTCCTGTGTGGGCAAGACTGGTGTAGACGAAGGAGGGGATGATGCAGTACCATGCTTACTCCCCTCACTTGAGGAATCATCTTGGGCATCATTTTCTCTAAATTTTGTGTCACATAAATCACATCTATTTAAATGAGAAGGAACCTTGGCTTCCCCACATACAGAACACAGTCTATCTGGTAGTTCAGACATGTTAAACAGGCATAAACTTGATAACAAAGTACAAAAAACGTTTTAAAATAAAACCGTTACTGTCACTTTAAATTTTAAACTGAACACACTTTATTACTGCAAATGTGAAAAAGTATGAAGGAATTGTTCAAAATTCACCAAAATTACACCACAGTGTCTTAAAGCCTTAAAAGTATTGCACACCAAATTTGAAAGCTTTAACTCTTAAAATAACGGAACCGGAGCCGTTTTTATAATTAACCCCTTTACAGTCCCTGGTATCTGCTTTGCTGAGACCCAACCAAGCCCCAAGGGGAATACGATACCAAATGACGCCTTCAGAAAGTCTTTTCTATGTATCAGAGCTCCTCACACATGCATCTGCATGTCATGCTTCCCAAAAACAAGTGCGCAATAGAGGCGCGAAAATGAGGCTCTGCCTATGATTAGGGAAAGCCCCTAGAGAGTAAGGTGTCCAATACAGTGCCTGCCGGTTATTTTACATAATTCCCAAGAATAAAATAATTCCTCAAGGCTATGAAGTATAAAATATGCTTATATATCAATCGTTTTAGCCCAGAAAATGTCTACAGTCTTAAAAGCCCTTGTGAAGCCCTTTTTTTCTTATGTAATAAAAATGGCTTACCGGATCCCATAGGGAAAATGACAGCTTCCAGCATTACATCGTCTTGTTAGAAATGTGTCATACCTCAAGCAGCAAAAGTCTGCTCACTGTTTCCCCCAACTGAAGTTAATTCCTCTCAACAGTCCTGTGTGGAAACAGCCATCGATTTTAGTAACGGTTGCTAAAATCATTTTCCTCTTACAAACAGAAATCTTCATCTCTTTTCTGTTTCAGAGTAAATAGTACATACCAGCACTATTTTAAAATAACAAACTCTTGATTGAATAATAAAAACTACAGTTAAACACCAAAAAACTCTAAGCCATCTCCGTGGAGATGTTGCCTGTACAACGGCAAAGAGAATGACTGGGGAAGGCGGAGCCTAGGAGGGATCACGTGACCAGCTTTGCTGGGCTCTTTGCCATTTCCTGTTGGGGAAGAGAATATCCCACAAGTAAGGATGACGCCGTGGACCGGACACACCTATGTTGGAGAAATAAGAGTGATAACTCAGTATAACAGTCATTGGACACACACCCGTAACATTCTCAGTGATAATTGGCACTATCTCTTAGCAGACAAAAAAGTAGCTGAAGTATTAGGGGATTAACCTTTACTTACTGCCCGACGTGCCCCCAATTTAAAGGACAAATTAGTCTGTAGTGTTTTTGTCAAAAGTATGCCATCTGATTGGCTTTCAAAGGCGGCCCCACCGAAGGGATGTTTCCCTTTTGAAATTGTGTTTATTGTAAACATGTAGTTAAAACCAATAATTTTTCAACAGATGGTAAATAATATTTCAATCAATCACTTTATTAACCGTAAATCGGTTGGAGTTATCTACTTGCTTAATTGTTCATGCCCGGTGTTCTATGTAGGTAAAACTAAGAGGTTTTTTAAAGACAGAATACAAGAACACCGGGATGATATAAAGCATGGCAGAGACACCAGTGTAGCCTGTCACTTTAAGAACTGTCATAGGCAAGAATCAAACAGCCTTTGAATTATTGACATTGATAAAGGTATTATGCATAATCGTGGAGGCAATTAGATAAGAGATTGCTCTAAAAAGAAGCTACTTGGATGTATAGACTAAATACTTTATCACCCAGAGGGTTGAATGAATAGATAGAATTTGCCTCATTCCTATTAAATCTCACAATGCCTAGGGGACTGTGCACATTTTATTTTCTATTACAGAAGATAATGAAAAGATTACTAGGTATGTTTAGTTTTTGATCTTTTCCCTTTTTTGCTATTAAAAAGGGCAAGCTTATTTAATATGATAAGCTATTGTTGAAGAAGAATGCAAAAAAACAATTTATGTAAGAACTTACCTGATAAATTCATTTCTTTCATATTAGCAAGAGTCCATGAGCTAGTGACGTATGGGATATACATTCCTACCAGGAGGGGCAAAGTTTCCCAAACCTCAAAATGCCTATAAATACACCCCTCACCACACCCACAATTCAGTTTAACGAATAGCCAAGAAGTGGGGTGATAAGAAAGGAGTGAAAGCATCAAAAATAAGGAATTGGAATAATTGTGCTTTATACAAAAAAATCATAACCACCACAAAAAAGGGTGGGCCTCATGGACTCTTGCTAATATGAAAGAAATGAATTTATCAGGTAAGTTCTTACATAAATTATGTTTTCTTTCATGTAATTAGCAAGAGTCCATGAGCTAGTGACGTATGGGATAATGAATACCCAAGATGTGGAACTTCCACGCAAGAGTCACTAGAGAGGGAGGGATAAAATAAAGACAGCCAATTCCGCTGAAAAATAATAATAATCCACAACCCAAAACAAAAGTTTTTAATCTCAAAATAATGAAATTATAAGCAGAAGAATCAAACTGAAACAGCTGCCTGAAGTACTTTTCTACCAAAAACTGCTTCAAAAGAAGAAAACACATCAAAATGGTAGAATTTAGTAAAAGTATGCAAAGAAGACCAAGTTGCTGCTTTGCAAATGTGATCAACAGAAGCTTCATTCCTAAACGCCCAGGAAGTAGAAACTGACCTAGTAGAATGAGCCGTAATTCTTTGAGGCGGGGAATTACCCGACTCTACATAAGCATGATGAATCAAAGACTTTAACCAAGACGCCAAATAAATGGCGGAGGCCTTCTGACCTTTTCTGGACCCAGAAAAGATAACAAATAGACTAGAAGTCTTTCTAAAATCCTTAGTAGCTTCAACATAATATTTCAAAGCTCTTACTACATCCAAAGAATGTAAAGATCTCTCCTTTGAATTCTTAGGATTAGGACATAATGAAGAAACAACAATCTCTCTACTAATGTTGTTAGAATTCACAACCTTAGGTAAAAATTTAAATGAGGTTCGCAACACTGCCTTATCCTGATGAAAAATCAGAAAAGGAGATTCACAAGAAAGAGCAGATAACTCAGAAACTCTTCTAGCAGAAGAGATGGCCAAAAGGAACAGAACTTTCCAAGAAAGTAATTTAATGTCCAGAGAATGCATAGGTTCAAACGGAGGAGCTTGTAAAGCCCTCAGAACCAAATTAAGACTTCAAGGAGGAGAAATTAACTTAATGACAGGTTTGATACGAACCAAAGCCTGTACAAAACAATGAATATCAGGAAGAATAGCAATCTTTCTGTGAAAAAGAACAGAAAGAGCAGAGATTTGTCCTTTCAAGGAACTTGCAGACAAACCTTTATCCAAACCATCCTGAAGAAACTGTAAAATTATAGGAATTCTGAACGAATGCCAGGAGAATTTATGAGATGAACACCAAGAAATGTAAGCCTTCCAGACTCGATAATAAATCTTCCTAGACACAGATTTACGAGCCTGTAACATAGTATTAATTACTGAGTCAGAAAAACCTCTATGACTAAGAATCAAGCGTTCAATTTCCATACCTTCAAATTTAATGATTTGAGATCCTGATGGAAAAAAGGACCTTGAGATAGAAGGTCTGGTCTTAACGGAAGAGTCCAAGGTTGGCAACTGGCGATCCGAATGAGATCCGCATACCAAAACCTGTGAGGCCATGCTGGAGCCACCAGCAGCACAAACGTTCCATTAGAATTTTGGAAATCACTTTTGGAAGAAGAACTAGAGGCGGAAAGATATAGGCAGGATGATAATTCCAAGGAAGCAACAACGCATCCACTGCCTCCGCCTGAGGGTCCCTGGATCTGGACAGATACCTGGGAAGTTTCTTGTTTAGATGAGAGGCCATCAGATCTATTTCTGGAAGACCCCAGATTTGAACAATCTGAAGAAATACCTCTGGGTGAAGGGACCATTCGCCCGGATGTAACGTCTGGCGACTGAGATAATCCGCTTCCCAATTGTCTACACCTGGAATGTGAACCGCAGAAATTAGACAGGAGCTGGATTCCGCCCATACAAGTATCCGAGATACTTCTTTCATATCCTGAGGACTGTGAGTCCCACCCTGATGATTGACATATGCCACGGTTGTGACATTGTCTGTCTGAAAGCAAATAAACGATTCTCTCTTCAGAAGAGGCCAGGACTGAAGAGCTCTGAAAATCGCACACAGTGTTCCAAAATGTTGATTGATAATCTCGCCTCCTGAGATTCCCAAACCCCCTGCGCTGTCAGAGATCCCCATACAGCTCCCCAACCTGACAGACTCGCATCTGTTGAGATCACAGTCCAGGTTGGGCGAACAAAGGAAGCCCCTTGAACTAAACGATGGTGATCTATCCACCACATCAGAGAGTGTCGTACATTGGGATTTAAGGATATTAATTGTGATATCTTTGTATAATCCCTGCACCATTGGTTCAGCATACAAAGCTGAAGAGGTTGCATGTGAAAACGAGCAAAGGGGATCGCGTCCGATGCAGCAGTCATGAGACCTAGAATTTCCATGCACAAAGCTACCGAAGGGAATGATAGAGACTGAAGGTTTCGACAGGCTGAAACCAATTTCAGACTTCTCTTTTCCGTTAGAGACAAGGTCATGGACACTGAATCTATCTGAAAACCCAAAAAGGTTACCTTTGTCTGAGGAATCAACGAACTCTTTGGTAAATTGATCCTCCAACCATGTTTTTGAAGAAACAACACAAGTTGATTTGTGTGAGATTATGCAGAATGTAAAGACTGAGCAAGTACCAAGATATCGTCCAAATAAGGAAATACCGCAATACCCTGTTCTCTGATTATAGAGAGAAGGGCACCGAGAACCTTTGAAAAGATCCTTGGAGCTGTTGCTAGGCCAAACGAAAGGGCCACAAACTGGTAATGCTTGTCTAGAAAAGAGAATCTCAGAAACTGAAAGTGATCTGGATGAATCGGAATATGAAGATATGCATCCTGTAAATCTATTGTGGACATATAATGCCCTTGCTTAACAAAAGGCAGAATAGTCCTTATAGTTACCATTTTGAATGTTGGTATCCTTGCATAACGATTCAATATCTTTAAATCCAGAACTGGTCTGAAGGAATTCTCCTTCTTTGGTACAATGAATAGATTTGAGTAAAACCCCAGACCCCGTTCCAGATATGGAACAGGCACAATTACCCCAGCTGACTCTAGATCTGAAACACATTTCAGAAATGCCTGAGCTTTCACTGGGTTTATTGGAATGCGAGAGAGAAAAAATCTCTTCGCAGGTGGCCTTACCTTGAAACCTATTCTGTACCCTTGAGAAACAATGTTCTGAATCCAAAGACTGTGAATCGAATTGATCCAAATGTCTTTGAAAAATCGTAACCTGCCCCTTACCAGCTGAGCTGGAATGAGGGCCGCACCTTCATGTGGACTTGGGAGCTGGTTTTTACTTTCTAAAAGGCTTGGTTTTATTCCAGATTGGAGAAGGTTTCCAGACACAAACCGTTCCTTTAGGGGAAGGGTCAGGCTTCTGTTCCTTATTCTGACGAAAGGAACGAAAACGATTAGCAGCCCTGTATTTACCTTTAGATTTTTTGTCCTGAGGCAAAAATGTTCCTTTCCCCCCAGTAACAGTGGAAATAATAGAATCCAACTGGGAACCAAATAATTTATTACCTTGGAAAGAAAGAGCAAGCAAAGTTGATTTGGAAGACATATCTGCATTCCAAGTTTTAAGCCATAAAGCTCTTCTAGCTAAAATAGCTAAAGACATATACCTGACATCAACTCTAATGATATCAAAGATGGCATCACAAATAAAGTTATTAGCATGTTGAAGAAGTTTAACAATGCTATGAGTATTATGGTCTGATACTTGTTGTGCTAAAGCCTCCAACCAAAAAGTGGAAGCGGCGGCAACATCAGCCAAAGAAATAGCAGGTCTAAGAAGATTACCTGAACATAAATAAGCTTTCCTCAGAAAGGATTCAATCTTGATAACAAAAGATATAAGGAGGGTGGTGCATATAGAACATACACCACACTCCTAGGGGGCGCTAACAATAAGCAGCAAACAGGTAAGCAAATATATACAGATAATTAAGAGAATATACAATAAACCTAGCACACTTATATCAGATTATTAGAGATGATATGCTCACAAGTGGACCCAGATGATATTGGTATAATCAAATAACAAAATGTCCGCACAAAGAATAATCCAAAAGAAAGAAGGCAGCTCTCTGTCATAGGACGGTCATCCTGGTGTGGCGTGATCTAAAAGAAAAAGAAGCACAGAGGCGCCAACATGGCCTAGTAACGTCACAACAAGGATCATCTCTATCTGGCTGGAGACACCAGTGAGCTGGACCACTGTTTGATGTTCCAGGTTGCCACAATAGCACCATTTGGGTGCGCTACGCTTGTGAGTATATTTCCTATCCTGCTGATGTTTTGTATCCGACTGCCGTGACGTTACTAGGCCATGTTGGCGCCTCTGTGCTTCTTTTTCTTAAGGATTCAATCTTCCTATCTAAAGGATCCTTAAAGGAAGTACTATCTGCTGTAGGAATAGTAGTACGTTTAGCAAGAGTAGAGATAGCCCCATCAACTTTAGGGATTTTGTCCCAAAACTCTAATCTATCAGATGGCACAGGATAAAATTTCTTAAACCTTTGAGAAGGAGTAAATGAAGTACCCAAATTATTCCATTCCCTAGAAATTACTTCAGAAATAGCATCAGGGACAGGAAAAACTTCTGGAATCACCATAGGAGGTTTAAAAACTGAATTTAAACGCTTAGTAGATTTAGTATCAAGAGGACTAGAATCCTCCATTTCTAAAGCGATTAAAACTTCTTTAAGTAAAGAGCGAATAAATTCCATCTTAAATAAATATGAAGATTTATCAGTGTCAATATCTGAGACAGAATCCTCTGAACCAGAAAAATCCTCATCAGAAACAGACAAATCAGAATTATGACGGTCATTTAAAATTTCATCTGAAAAATTAGAAGTTTTAGAAGACCTTTTACGTTTATTGGAAGGAGGAATAACAGACATAGCCTTCCTAATAGATTTAGAAACAAATTCTCTTATATTAACAGGAACATCCTGAGTATTAGATGTTGAGGGAACAGCAACAGGTAATGGTATATTACTAATGGAAATACTATCTGCATTAGAAAGTTTATCATGACATTCATCACAAACTACAGCCGGAGGAACAGTTAACAAAAGTTTACAACAAATACACTTAACTTTGGTAGAACCAGCATCAGGCAGCGTTTTTCCAGAAGTAGATTCTGATCCAGGGTCAATCTGAGACATCTTGCAATATGTAATAGAAAAAACAACATATAAAGCAAAATTATCAAATTCCTTAAATGACAGTTTCAGGAATGGGAAAGAATGCCAATGAACAAGCCTCTAGCAACCAGAAGCAATGAAAAAATGCGACTGAAATAATGTGTAAAAAAGGTGGAGACAAAAATGACGCCCACATTTTTTAGCGCCAAAAAAGACGCCCACATTATTGGCGCCTAAAAATTTTTGGCGCCAAGAATAACGCCACATCCGGAACGCCGACATTTCTGGCGCAAAACGTCAAAAAAATGACATAATCACGAACAACTTCATTCTTGACGCCGGAAATGACAACAGAATTTTTTTGCGCCAAAAAAATCCGCGCCAAGAATGACGCAATAAATTGAAGCATTTTCAGCCCCCGCGAGCCTAACAGCCCACAGGGAAAAAAATAAATTTGAAAATTTTTAAGGTAAGAAAAAAATTGAATATTCATATGCATTAACCCAAATATGAAACTGACTGTCTGAAATAAGGAATATTGATCATCCTGAATCAAGGCAAATATAAGTTTAAAGACATATATTTAGAACTTTACATATAAAGTGCCCAACCATAGCTTAGAGTGTCACAAAAAATAAGACTTACTTACCCCAGGACACTCATCTACATATAGTAGATAGCCAAACCAGTACTGAAACGAGAATCAGTAGAGGTCATGGTATATAAGAGTATATCGTCGATCTGAAAAGGGAGGTAAGAGATGAATCTCTACGACCGATAACAGAGAACCTATGAAATAGATCCCGTAGAAGGAGACCATTGAATTCAAATAGGCAATACTCTCTTCACATCCCTCTGACATTCACTGCACTCTGAGAGGAAAACCGGGCTCCAGCCTGCTGCGAAGCGCATATCAACGAAGAATCTAGCACAAACTTACTTCACCACCTCCACGGGAGGCAAAGTTTGTAAAACTGAATTGTGGGTGTGGTGAGGGGTGTATTTATAGGCATTTTGAGGTTTGGGAAACTTTGCCCCTCCTGGTAGGAATGTATATCCCATACGTCACTAGCTCATGGACTCTTGCTAATTACATGAAAGAAACATTGTGTTTGGATACTAAGCATTCAATGTTAGGAGCTTCATGCATAAACTGTTTGCCTCCACTTTATTAAATAAAAGATTGATTAAGTGGATTTTATTCATGCAACTGCCTCCCAATTCGTTTTTTACTGTTACATTTAAGTAAGCATATTTAATATGATACGCTTTCTTGGAGGTTGTTGCATTAATATTATGTGTATTTTGTCCCCAAATTTCTTTGTTACAAACTGTCAAATAATGTTGTCTCAATGATGTGCGCTATCTGGATTAACTGCACCACAAGCGTTATAAAAATATTATGATTTAGCAAATTGCTATTGTTAATTGTAGATAGTTTAGCTTATATTCATCCCTCTTATGGGCGTTTCAAAAAGTGCTCATAAATAGAGCCATATGTGTATGTGGTAATTAGCCCTGAGGAAGTCCTGAGTGACACAGGATGAAACATGTGTTGGCTTGAGCACGTGAAGTCATGCACGCACGAGTGCACAAACTATTGTAGAGAGGTTGATATCGCTTGAGGACTTTACACAAGTCTTCAGTTGCTACATGAGGAATTCCAGGCGGTTTACAAGTCCCTGAAATAAACCCCAGCACCTAGGTATGTGATTGGAGATATTCCTTACCGTTGTGTGCAGCTGATATGAGGAAGACCGTTTCCTTTGAAATCGCTACATATTTTGCTTCATTGTTGCAAACAGCACACGCTGCCTTTTGATGGCAAGCCTACAGCTCCAGCGTGTACTTAGCATTCATTAAAGCACACCAGCATGCCGGATTTTACTCCAAGGTCTTTTTTATTAAAGGATTTAAGGAAAGAATACATAAT
The DNA here is from genome assembly GCF_027579735.1 of Bombina bombina. Taxonomy (NCBI): domain Eukaryota; kingdom Metazoa; phylum Chordata; class Amphibia; order Anura; family Bombinatoridae; genus Bombina; species Bombina bombina. The sequence continues at coordinate 448,038,513 of NC_069501.1, read as the reverse complement.
GTATCAGCAGATACAAACTTGTAATACATCCCAAGTTAATTAACAATAATAGCAACAAATATATGTTTACACGTGGTTGGAGGCAAAACAAGAAAAGATAACAAAAAGGTAAAGAAAATTTCTATAAATAAGACAATAGTCTCTGTGCTTGTCCAGCATATTTATATAGTTATACTCGAAGGGACAGATGGAAGGGAGGCCTATACAAGGTGAGTAAGAAAAGCTAGGTCTCCATTGGCGTAATAGAAGAGGGTGTCAAGGGCCCATCAACCTGTGAAAGTGAAGAATTCTTTTTAATGTACTGCTCCCAAGCATCATGTGCAATAATAAAATGGTCTCTATTATTTAGTCTAAATGCGCTGTATTCCTCCAACTCTAAAAGGTCAGAAACCATACTCCTCCACCAGCATGCCGGATTTTATGTCTACTTCAGTCTTAAACAGCGCTTGAGCTTATACTAATAATGGAAGCTTGGCAATATGAATAACCTTGAATACTAAAGTGCTGGCCATCCTTTTATAAAGAGAAAAAAAAAAAAAGGAAACTTTTGCCTGGAAACAACATTTGTTACTTTGAGCTCATATTGGGACACAAATTGCAGTTATTGGTTCATGGATAGAGCCATGTGTGAACCCACCACTGTTTGATCATTCAAAAAGTATTAATATTGGTACTCTTTGTTCATTTTTCCTTATGTTCACATCATTGCATATTGTCTTTACACTTACAGCCTACAATGTGTATATACTGTACATGCCTGACACCATTCTTTTTCTGTATGCTGCATGTGGTTTGTAAGTGTCCACTGTGGTTATAATCCACTCTAAAGGGATAAATAAAAAAAAACTGCATAGATCCTACATCATTTTTCCATGACAGCATTTCCCTTCCATAGAGTTGGGGCTGCCCTCTGGAAAGGTGTTGCAGGTTTTTTTTTAATCAGCTTTGTTTTCACTGTATATAATTTACTGACACCTAAATCGTATTTGATTCAGCAATGTTAGTTGATGTATAGTTTCTCTTGTGAGAGAGTGTCTCTATATCTGATTTTTTGCATATTGACAAATGGCTTTGCAAAAATCCATAAAAGTTATACAAATAAAAAGTAAAAAAAGAGTGCTTGATTCCCTGTCTTTTTTAATGATAAGTGGATTACACTATCATAGTCTTTCTTACATATTTTTGAAATATAGGCTGCACCATTTCCTCTAAAGAGGACATTATATTACATAGCTTAAATACAGTGACATTTATTGTAACTCTCCTCGCATACTTGCTATATTTATTAATCTATACTAGAATCGCTTTTGTAACGCGTCCATCAGTGTCGCCAGTTGCGCACACATCCTCAAAGGAATGTTGGCTGCACAAAGCTAAAGAATTCACATGCATCCTGGTTGATTCAGAAAATGGCAGGGTGGTGAAAGAATCCACTGCAGGTGGATTCTTTCAACACCCTGCCATTTTTGAAATCCACCGGGATGCAGTGAAGGTAAACGGAGCATTACACAAAAAAAAACTAACCACCCGCAATAAGTGTTAAAAAAACACCTAACTGCCCGCAATTAGTATTAAAAAAAAAACCTAACCGCCCGTACAAAGTATTAAGAAAAAAATAAAAAAAACTGCATAATAAAATTATTAACTTCTAAATACGCCAACCCCAACATTGCAAACTACCTAATACATCTATTAACCCCTAATCCGCCATTCCCCCTTAACTGAAATAAAAAAATTAATTTATTAACCCCTAAACCGCCATTAACCACCACAGCAATAAACTTAATTAACATATTACCCCTAATCTGCCAACCCACAACAATTCATTAAACCTAATTTACGTATTAACTCCTAAACCGCCAACCCCCCCCCAACGCAAATAACTAATTTAATGACTAAGCCCCCCAATTTTTGTAGGGCATTGCCCTAAGTTAAACAGCTATTTTCCTTAAAAAAAAAACAAAATAGCACTAAAAAACCTAAACTACCCATTGGCCTCTATTTAACAAAGTCTGCCAGACCTGATCTGACAGTGTGGATCAGGTCCGCCAGACCTCACTGAATGCGGAGAGCAATACGCTCTCCGTATTCAGCATTGCTCCAGCAGCTCACAAGAGCCGCCCCCTGCAGACTCACGGCCAATGGGCCGCCAGCAGGGAGGTGTCAATCAACCCGATCGTACTCAATCGGGTTGATTTCGGCCATGTCTGTCCGCCTGCTCAGAGCAGGTGGACAGGTTATGGAGCAGCGGTCTTTGTGACCGCTGCTTCATAACTGCTGTTTCAGAAACACGTGCCCTGAAGCTCACTACGGAGCTTGTTAAATGGGCACCATTGTCCCTAAAGGGGCATTTGTATGGGCATTGCCCTTAAAAGGGCATTCAGCTTGTTTTCATATGCCCCAAAAAACCTAATTTAACCCCCCCAAAAAAAAGCCTAACACTAAAGCCACAAATAGGTACTCACGGATCCTGAAGTCCAGCGGAGAAGGTCTTCTTCCAGGTGGGTCCATCATCTTCTATCTTCATCCACAGCGAAGGCGGCACAGAGTGGAGGTTCGGTGTTAACAGATGCGGCGACCTTTGTGCGTGGAGACTCCTCTTTATGCGATCATCTGCTGCACACTGAAGATTGAATGCAAGGTACCCCATATTTATTGGGGTACCTTGCATTCCTATTGGCTGAATTTTTTTTAAAATCAGCGAATAGGATTTCAGTAGCTCTAATCCTATTGGCTGATTTAAAAATTTCAGCCAATAGGAATACAAGGTACCCCAAATTAATTGCGGTACATTGCATTCAATCTTCAGTTTACGACGGACATTGGATGAAGAGGAGCCTCTATGCCGCCAAAGTCCACCGCTGAGGATCTACGCATCGGGAACACAGCTCCGCACCACGCCGCCTTCACTCCGGATGAAGATTGAAGATGATGGATCCGTCTCGAAGAAGACCTCCACCGGACTTCAGGAACAGTGAGTACCTATTTGGGGCTTAGGTTTAGGGCTTTTTTATTTTAATTTTTGGGGTGTGTTTTTTGGACTAGAAAAAGAGCTGATTGCCCTTTTAAGGGCAGTAAAAGAGCTGAATGCCCATACAAATGCCCCTTTAGGGGCAATGGGTATTTTAGTATTTTTAATGTTTTTTTTTATTTTGGGTGGTTTGGTGGGTTTGGGGGTGTTTACTGTTAGGGGGGAGTTAGTATTTTTTAGAGGTAAAAGAGCTGTTTAACTTAGGGCAATGACCTACAATAGGCCCTTTTAAGGGCTATTGGTAGTTTAGTATTAGATTAGGGGGTATTTTTATTTAGGGGGTATTTTTTATTTTTATAGGGGTATTAGTTTAGGTTTAAATTTTTTATTTTGAATAGCTTTATTTTTTTCTGTCATTTTACTTTTTTTATTTTTTGTAAATTTAGCTTGAGGCTTTGTATTTTTTCAACATAGACTGCCCTCTGTGCATGCTTATCGCCTAAAAATATATAATTAGAATTGTCCATACAAGTCTACAGAGTGTCATATAAATAAACATGATCCTTACCAACAGGTAATTGAATATGGAGTATCTTGTAGAGCCATAGGAGGAGGCAAAAGACAAGTCCCTGTGACTACTATGGAAGGTCAGTGACAAAATTTCCCATGAGGTGAAAAAGAAAGCCACTAACCATACCCCAATATACATCCCTCTGACAAACACTGTAACCAAAAAAAGAGTTAGAATTTCTTTATTTATTTACAAACAATGTTGTCTAGTGATTTCTTTTAGTAATACACCATTTTTTTTTATCCCCCATTCTGTGGTTTTCATTAGTCGTAACAAACACTGTACCCTGAGGGGAAAACTGCCTCAACAGACTGAAAGCCCCTCTCACTGAAGAATCATATGCATATCTTCACTCTTCACTTTGCTCCAGCGGAGGCAAAGTCAAGACTGAGGTACCTGTGAGGTGGGAGGGGTTTTATACAGCCCTTGGGGTTTGGGAATCTTTGCCTCCTCCTAGTAGTAGGGAAGAGTAATTCCCAGGAGTAATGGATTGATAAACTATTAGCATTTCTATTTTTGAAAGCATACAACTTTTTTAAACCGGCCTAAAACTTTTGCATACTAGTGTATATACATACACATATATACATAATGTGCCCAACTCCGGGTTGAAAGTGCAGTTCACTTCAGGGCTGTTGTAGGTGACTAGGGGAAGTTACAAACTGTTATGATACCCTTGTGTGTTCTAATAGCCAGGTGATCACTGTGGTAATAGTGAACATCTGGCGTGAATAAATGTCCATTTTTTTTAATAAATAATATTTATTCAAATAAATGCTCATGGGAACCGATATAAGCAGATTAAAGTTACTTACCTATACAGAAAAGCCATTATTAATACGAGGATAAGTCTTTCTTTTTACTATAGCATTTACTGTGAGAAAAAAAACACCATCACGCTACACTTTTAAAATTGTAATAAATAGGGTTATAAACAAAATAAAAAATGTATTTTACGCACACTTTTTGTTCAAGGTTTCTTACATTAGGATATATACATAAAAGGATGGTACAGTTTGATTCTGCTGGGTCTCCTGAAAAAATAATGGCCTACAGTGTGGCTTAAATGTGAAAAGCATCTAAAAAAAACTGCAAAACAACTCAGCACAGGTTTGTGGAAATGGCTCAACAGTTAAAAGTTTAAGCAAAGAAACAAAAATATCAGATTGTTTTATTTGGCAATGTAATACTTAAAGGAACATTATACACTAGATTTTTCTTTGCATAAATGTTTTGTAGACTATCCATTTATATAGCCTATCTGGGTGTGTCTTTGTAAAAAATTATAGTTTTGCTTATTTTTAAATAACATTGTGCTGATTTTCAGACTCCTAACCAAGCCCAAATGTTTTAGATGTATATGGATGTATACAGAATTGAAACTGCTTCTGTTTGTATAATAGGTCTTTTCATATGCAGGGGAGGTAGGGAGGTTCTGCTATCAGCCCCTTTCATGGGTGTCCCAGACTAATCTCATCAACAGTACTAAATTGAGAGCTTCTAAGAAGGTTTTTAAAAGGTTTTATACTGTATTTGTATATTATTTTTTTAGAAGCGTCTATTGCATGCTGTTAAATGAAAATTGGTGTATATTGCCCCTTTTAATGAATTTTTTAATGAACTAAAAATTATTTGAAAGGTGCTTAAAAAACCATCATGGACATTTAAAACAAATCTCAGTGTTTCACATAAACTACACAAATTTAAACATGATCTCGAAAAGGGCAAAGCAAATGAGATATAAATATTGATGGTGAATATTTTTATAAGCTTTAAGATTTTAATGTTTTGTTTTTTTACATACATATAATTTGCACAGAAAAGATTGTTTATTTTAGTATATTTCCTTTCCATTTCCCTGTATATTTTATTCTATGTGGTGCACTTAAGTTGCGTTCTGTACACTGATTTATCAAAACTTTCTATAAATAAATTACAATTAATAAAAAACATTAAATAAGCAGCACACTTTGCGTTACCCTTTGCATACCAGGAAAACCTGTAGCTTGATGCGGTGGTAAAATAACATTATTGTGTCCAGTAGTAATAAAGGCCAGTGTGATTTAGCACAGACTTTGCATTTGTCAGTACTTCCTGAGTGCACTAACGTATCCACAGACAGATGTGGTCATATAACTGAACCACTTGACTCACTATAAAACACATTAACAGGCGGGGAGGAACTGAAAGAGGTTGGAGTTACAAAAGGTTGTGTCCTGTGAAGCTTTTTAAAGGATACAAGAGGAGGAGAAGCACAATGATCGTAAAGCAGAACACACTCATCTCAATCACATACTTGGCGACATGCGCAAAAACCAGCGTTGCCATTTTTTTCAAATTGCACAATCACAAACCCGGCGCAGCACACAAGTTACGCACGAAGATTTTACACGATGTGCGCAGTTTTTACTCCCATAGACTAACATAGAACTGGCGTCGGCATCACAAAGCCAGCGCATGAACTTAAAATATTTTACTCCAGTTTCAGCTCACCACACATAGGCAGGTGCAGCAACCCTTGTGCACAGTAAAAAGCAGTGCAAGTCCCTGGAAGGCTGAACAAACACCTAACGCATGCGCAGTCACATACATTTCAGACACACATATCAAACATTTAACCCTTGCATGGCCACTTAATAAATCAAACCAGTATCCGACCTCTGCAAGTGTGTCAAACCAGATCACAAACAGCACAACCTCACATCTGCAGCCTTAAAACCCCTGACAGACAATGCACACTCTACATTACCCTTTGAATTTTTAAGTTTGAAGTCAACACAAACACTCCTACTCTTTAATCTCCAATCACACGTCCAATATACTGGCGTAAAGTACTAGCGACGCCAAAAATGTGGAGTTGCGCACGTTTCTGAACATCGCCAGTTTGGCTTACATATGCCAGTATATCATATGGTGGCGTGTTATGCAATTCACCCGATGTGCGATATGAACTTACGGGCGACGTGGGTTTCAGCGAGTTGTGCTGAAACTTACGTGAACTCTGTGATCACTCCCATTGTGTTTGTAGTAGACTGTGCAAACTCTTATTCTGCTGTATATAAGGGAATTCATGGAACACTGTTTAGTAATTCCATCCCTTCTAGCAAGTTTTTATATCAGCTTTACTTTTGTATCTATTCTCAAGGCTGGCAGTAGCATCTCTGTGTGGACACATTAGAAATACAGCGCACATTTAGATGTCTTTCAAAATTATCTGACAGAAAACATATGCTACAAAGTCATCTCTGGAGTAGTTTAAAGTGGCAAAAGCTGTTTTTCCGTTTCTCCCTGCAATAAATGAAACAGCGTGGACATCAAGTATAGGGATAACAGTGTTTCCAAGTCAATTAAGACAGTCAAATAGTTTTGTAAATAGGTGTTAAGTAGTAAAGCTTAGTAGCAGTTGCTCTTCAGATGGCAGATCAGAATACAGGCTGAATGTCACAAGAGACATCCTGGTTGGTTAGATAAGGAAAGCTAATCAAGTCAGCTCGCTCAACAAGCCTAGATTAAAAACTGTAATCATATTAACAGTAGTGCAAAAGGAATAAGATCTTCTTGAAGACCACAGCAAAGGTTTTATAGGTAGAAGTAGACAAAATCATGTGTTATCTTCCATCTTCTGTATCTATAACACACAAAAAATAAATAATAATTAGTGCTGGCAGTACCAATTGTTTTCCTGAAAGAGAATGCATGAGAACATGAGTTACTAGGTCCAACTATTGATTTATTGAATCAGCTAGGAAGGCAAGAAAGAGTTATAGAAGAGAAAAAACATGTGTTGGATATAAAGGAGAGAATTTCCCATTTTTATTTTTAACCTATGAGTTAATAATCCAAGTTCTATATTTACCAAGACAAAGGCTTTAGAGAGCCCACATGATTAATTTCCAATCAGTTGTTTAGTAAAAAATATACATTTTAGTCAATTAACTTTTGGTTAAAATGAGCATAAAAGTAAAAACTAAACTGTACTTTATCACTAAAGCAATTATAGGGACTTTAAACACTTATGCATATACAAGATTTCTCAGCAGTTCCGCAATAAATTAACACTGTTTGCTGCAATTAGTTCTCGATAGCTAAATTCCACCCACCATTTGCATTATGTAGACAAGCCAATCCAGACTTACTGCAGTCAACACAGCTAGCCACTGTTATTTTGTTATGAAAACATTCATAGTTTACATGCTGTAGACTTTCATATCGGCAGATGTTAAGTCATTTGCACTTTTAGAAGTGGAAAACCCACAATTTTCATACTTTAAAGCAAAATAAATAAATGTTTTCTTCAGAATTGTTGTGCTATGCATAAACAGTTTTAATGTCTGTGTAAGCAATTCATTTTCCATCACTAAAGGGACATAAAAGGTTAACAGTATATTGGGTGAATTGCAAAGTGTCTTGCTACATTATTCTATGGTGATGGTCCATAAGGCTTATACATTTCCCAGACATTTTTGAATACGTTTATGGTATTTATCCTTGCCACCTTTACTGGAAGTCTACTCCATGAGTTAACCTGCTTTTTAGTAAATTAATTCTCAGCCGGCTACCATCCAACTTGAGATCAAAATAATCAAAGATCCCTTGAATGGAAATTAAAGATCAACAGTATGTTGGGTAAGTATCTTGCAACATTATTCTATAGTAAAGCCCCATCAAGTCTGCCCATTTTTCTTTCTAAAGTGTAGATTTATTTCTTAGATTAGTCTTTTACATATGCCAGGCATTCTTGGAGTCCTTTACAGTCCTTTTCCGTACCACCTTTACTGGAAGTTTGTTTCATGAGTAAACCTGCCTTTTAGGTAAATTACTTATCCACCTGCTACCATCCAGCTTGAGATTGTGACCTCTTGTTCTGGTGTTGCTATTTCTCAGATTTATTACATCCTTTATTGCATGCAATAAAGACCTCACATTTGCTGCTAATACCTTTTCCTATTCTACTAGCCTTACCTACTGGACAGCTGATTTATTTACCATATTTTTTTAATCTTGTGGTTTTTGAATTTGACAAAGTTAAAAAAAAATGTCTTTTTTCTTTAACCTTTTGATCTTTTGTTAAAAAAAATAAAATGCACAAAAATACTCTACTCTCATGGATATCAAACAATTGTAAACACAACACAGGTTTATCCAAAAAAGGACAAGTTGAAAGAATAATAAAACACTCAGAATAGTGTATGTAGTGCAATGATGATGTCAATTCATATTTATGTTTGATTCGTCAGTTGGGTTAGTATAACTTTTACACAATACAAAAAATAATGCAAAATCAGAGTAGAAAAAGAAAAAACAAAATGTATGCTTACCTGATAAATTTCTTTCTCTTGTGGTGTATCCAGTCCACAGGTTCATCCATTACTTGTGGGATATTCTCCTTCCCAACAGGAAGTTGCAAGAGGACACCCACAGCAGAGCTGTCTATATAGCTCCTCCCCTAACTGCCACCCCCAGTCATTCGACCGAAGACAAGCAAGAAAAAAGGAGAAACTATAGGGTGCAGTGGTGACTGTAGTTTAAAAATAAAAAACACCTGCCTTAAAGTGACAGGGCGGGCCGTGGACTGGATACACCACAAGAGAAAGAAATTTATCAGGTAAGCATAAATTTTGTTTTCTCTTGTAAGGTGTATCCAGTCCACGGGTTCATCCATTACTTGTGGGATACCAATACCAAAGATTTAGGACACGGATGAAGGGAGGGACAAGGCAGGTACTTAAACGGAAGGCACCACTGCCTGTAAGACCTTTCTCCCAAAAATAGCCTCCGAAGAAGCAAAAGTATCAAATTTGTAAAATTTGGAAAAAGTATGAAGCGAAGACCAAGTCGCCGCCTTACAAATCTGTTCAACAGAGGCCTCATTTTTAAAAGCCCATGTGGAAGCTACCGCTCTACTAGAATGAGCTGTAATTCTTTCAGGAGTCTGCTGGCCAGCAGTCTCATAAGCCAAACGGATTATGCTTCTTAGCCAAAAAGAAAGAGAAGTTGCCGAAGCCTTTTGGCCTCTCCTCTTTCCAGAGTAGACAACAAACAATGCAGATGTTTGACGAAAATCCTTAGTAGCTTGCAAATAAAACTTTAAAGCACGAACCACGTCAAGACTGTGTAACAGACATTCCTTCTTTGAAGAAGGATTAGGACACAGTGACGGAACAACAATCTCCTGATTGATATTCCTATTAGATACTACCTTAGGAAGAAACCCAGGTTTGGTACGAAAAGATAGTATCCTAGGAATCCTGACCTTACTCCACGAGTAACCCTTGGATTCACACCAATGAAGATATTTACACCATATCTTATGATAGATTTTCCTGGTGACAGGCTTCCGAGCCTGAATCAACGTATCAATGACCGATTCGGAGAAACCACGCTTTGATAAAATCAAGCGTTCAATCTCCAAGCAGTCAGACGCAGATAAACTAGATTTGGATGTTTGAAAGGACCTTGCAGCAGAAGGTCCTGCCTCAGCGGCAGAGTCCATGGTGGGAAGGATGACATGTCCACCAGATCTGCATACCAAGTCCTGCGTGGCCATGCAGGTGCTATCAAAATCACTGAAGCTCTCTCCTGCTTGATCTTGGCAGTTAGACGAGGGAGGAGAGGAAATGGTGGAAACACATAAGCCAGGCTGAAGGACCAGGGCGCTGCTAGAGCATCTATCAGCGTCGCCTGGGGATCCCTTGACCTGGACCCGTAACGAGGAAGCTTGGCGTTCTGACGAGACGCCATCAGATCCAGTTCTGGTTTGCCCCATAAATGAATCAGCTGGGCAAAAACCTCCGAATGGAGCTCCCACTCCCCCGGATGAAAAGTCTGCCGACTTAGAAAGTCCGCCTCCCAGTTCTCTACTCCTGGGATATGGATAGCTGAGAGATGGCAAGAGTGAATCTCTGCCCATAGAATTATCTTGGAAACCTCCATCATGGCCAGGGGGCTCCTTGTTCCCCCCTGATGGTTGATATAGGCTACAGTCGTGATATTGTCCGACTAAAATCTGATGAACTTGGCCACAGCTAGTTGAGGCCAAGCCTGAAGAGCATTGAATATTGCTCTTAGTTCCAGAATGTTTATCGGAAGGAGGGCTTCCTTCTGAGTCCACGAACCCTGAGCCTTCAGGGAGTTCCAGACTGCGCCCCAGCCCAGAAGGCTGGCATCTGTCGTCACTATAGTCCACTCTGGCCTGCGGAAACTCATTCCCCTGGACAGATGGACCCGAGATAACCACCAGAGAATTCCTGGTCTCTTGATCTAGATCTAACAGAGGAGAAAAATCTGTGTATTCCCCATTCCACTGGTTGAGCATGCAAAGTTGCAGTGGTCTGAGATGTAGACGGGCAAACGGAACTATGTCCATTGCCACTACCATTAGGCTGATCATTTCCATACACTGAGCCACTGATGGCCGAGGAGTGGAATGGAGAACACGGCAAGAGGTTAGAAGCTTTAATATTCTGACTTCTGTCAGAAAAATTTTCATTTCTACTGAATCTATTAGAGTTCCTAGGAAGGAAACTCTTGTGAGAGGAGAGAGAGAACTCTTTTCTATGTTCACTTTCCACCCATGAGACCTCAGAAAGGCCAGAACAATGTCCATATGGGACTTGGCGATTTGAAGAGTCGACGCCTGAATCAGAATGTCGTCTAGGTAAGGGGCTACCGCTATGCCCCGCGGCCTTAGAACCGCCAGAAGGGACCCTAGAACCTTCGTAAAGATTCTTGGTGCCGTGGCTAACCCGAAGGGAAGAGCCACAAACTGGTAATGCCTGTCTAGGAAGGCAAACCTGAGGAACTGATGATGATCTCTGTGAATCGGAATGTGGAGATAGGCATCCTTTAAATCCACTGTAGTCATAAATTGACCCTCCTGAATCATAGGGAGGATGGTTCGGATTGTTTCCATCTTGAAGGATGGGACCCTGAGAAATTTGTTTAGGATCTTGAGATCCAAGATAGGTCTGAAAGTTCCCTCTTTTTTGGGAACTATAAACAGATTTGAATAGAAACCCAGCCCCTGTTCCTCTCTTGGAACTGGGTGGATCACTCCCATAACCAGTAGGTTTTGAACGCAACGTAAAAATGCCTCTCTTTTTATCTGGTTTACAGATAGTTGTGAGAGATGAAATCTCCCCTTTGGAGATGACCCTTTGAATTCCATAAGATATCCCTGGGAAACAATCTCTAATGCCCAGGGATCCTGGACGTATCTTGCCCAAGCCTGGGCGAAGAGAGAAAGTCTGCCCCCCACTAGATCCGGTCCCGGATCGGGGGCTACTCCTTCATGCTGTCTTAGAGGCAGCCGCAGGCTTCTTGGCCTGCTTCCCCTTGTTCCAAGCCTGGTTAGGTCTCCAGCCTGGTTTGGACTGGGCAAAATTTCCCTCATGTTTTGCATTAGAGGAAGTTGAAGCTGCGCCACTCTTGAAGTTTCGAAAAGAACGAAAATGATTCTGTTTGGTCCTTAACTTATTGGACCTATCCTGAGGAAAGGCGTGGCCTTTTCCTCCAGTAATATCAGCAATGATCTCCTTCAGACCAGGCCCGAATAGGGTCTGTCCCTTGAAGGGGATGTTAAGAAGTTTAGACTTTGAAGTAACGTCTGCTGACCAGGACTTAAGCCATAGCGCCCTACGCTACAAAATAGCAAAGCCTGAATTCTTAGCCGTTAGTTTGGTTAACTGAAAAACGGCGTCAGAAATAAAGGAATTAGCTAACTTAAGAGCTTTAATCCTGTCTAAATTATCGTCTAACGGGGTTTCTACCTGCAGAGCCTCCTCGAGAGACTCGAACCAAAAAGCCACTGCAGCAGTAACTGTGGCTATGCATGCAAGAGGCTGGAGGATAAAACCTTGGATGTATAAAATTTTTCTTAAGGAGGCCCTCCAATTTTTTATCCATAGGATCTAGGAAAGCACAACTGTCCTCGACGGGGATAGTTGTACGCTTAGCTAGGGTAGAGACTGCTCCCTCCACCTTAGGGATATTCTGCCACTATGGGAAACATCCTTTTGAAAGCAGGAGGGGGAGAGAACGGCACACCTGGTCTATCCCATTCCTTAGTAATAATTTCCGAAAACCTCTTAGGGACTGGAAAAACATCAGTGTAAACAGGCACTGCAAAGTATTTGTCCATTTTACACAATTTCTCTGGAACCACAATGGGGTCACAGTCATCCAGAGTCGCTAAAACCTCCCTAAGCAATAAGCGGAGGTGTTCAAGCTTAAATTTAAACGCTGTCATTTCAGAATCAGTCTGAAGTAACGCCCTCCCTGAGTCTGAAGGGTCACCCACAGATAGAAGCTCACCTGCCTCGGCTTCTGAGCATTGTGAGGGTATATCGGACATAGGCAATAAAGCGTCAGAAAGCTCTGTATTAGTTCTAGCCCCAGAGCTGTCTCGCTTTCCTTGTAAGCCTGGCAGTTTGGAAAATACCTCTGTGAGGGTATTATTCATAACTGCCGCTATGTCCCGCAAGGTAAACGAATTAGACGCGCTAGATGTACTTGGCGTCACTTGAGCGGGAGTTATAAGTTCTGACACATGGAGAGAGTTAGATGGCATAATCTCCCTTTTTTTAGTCAGACAATCCCCTGGAGATAAATCTTTAAGTGCCATAATATGGTCTTTATAGTTTATAGAAATTTCAGTACATTTGGTACACATTCTAAGAGGGGGTTCCACCATGGCTTCTAAACATATTGAACAAGGAGTTTCCTCTATGTCAGACATGTTTAACAGACTAGTAATGAGACAAGCAAGCTTGGAAAACACTTTAATAAAAGGTAAAACAGCAATTAAACAAAAACGTTACTGTGCCTTTAAGAGAAAAAAACTAGCACTTAAACTGCAAAACAGTGAAAAAATAAAGCAAATTCTTTGAAATTTTTACAGTGTGTGTAAGGGACTAAAGCAGCATTGCACCCACTTGCAAATGGATGATTAACCCCTTAGGCCCCAAACCGGATTGAAAAACGTTAAAAAACGTTAAAAGACAGTTGAGCACCCTGCCACAGCTCTGCTGAGGCTCCTACCTGCCCACAAATACGATTCTGTGCAGAAATAAACCCCTTGTAATGGTCCTCAGGTGTCAGAGGACTCCTCTAGGGAAGCTGGATGTCTCAGTCTGAATAAAAACTGCGCATTTAGAGCGCTAAAATAGGCCCCTCCCACCATGTACTGGATGCCAGAGGGGCCTTAAGAAAGTACTTCTAGGAGTGCCTGATTAGCCATGTGGAAACTAGGCCTCAAATAAAGAGTTATCTCCCTCAGAGAAAAAAACGTCCTATTTTTAAAATCATGTAAACGTTTTGTCCCTAAGTAATATAAGTATTACCCTGTTCTGTAAGCATGATCCCAGTTGCTGTTAAATCACTGCATCAGGCTTACCTCAGTACACAAGGCTCTGTCATTATTTTCTAGAACTCATATCTTCTCTCTAGAAATAAAATTACTTAACATACCTCAAGGCAGGTAATCTGCAGGCCGTTCCCCAACTGAAGTTGTCCCATATTCTTCAGTTATGTGTGAGAACAGCAGTGGACCTTAGTTACAAACCGCTAAGATCATCAAATCTCCAGGCAGAACTCTTCTTCTAATTTCTGCCTGAGAGTAAAACAGTACAACGCCGGGACCGTTTAAAAATAACAAACTCTTGATTGAAGGTAAAAACTACACTAAGTCACCACATATCTCTTGATACTTCCTTTCTTGTCGAGAGTTGCAAGAGAATGACTGGGGGTGGCAGTTAGGGGAGGAGCTATATAGACAGCTCTGCTGTGGGTGTCCTCTTGCAACTTCCTGTTGGGAAGGAGAATATCCCACAAGTAATGGATGAACCCGTGGACTGGATACACCTTACAAGAGAAATGTACGCTTATTTGCTAAATTCATTTCTTTCACGGTTGAGAGAGTTTACAAGACATTATACCTGGGATTCAACTCCTGGTCACTAGGAAGAGGCAAAGATTTGCGAATCTCTAAGAGCACTTAATCCCTCTCACCTCGCAGGTATTTCAGTCTGACGTATAGCCAAGAAAGGAGTAGTACAATGGTAAGAAAGGAAAAAGCATGGAAAATCAGGAAAATGCAACCTAGAACTGCCGTCAGAAAAAAATAAATAACAAATGATTTTGGGTGGGTCTTGTGGATGCTCACCAATATGAAAAAAATTAATTAGGTAAGAATAAATCTTTCATAAGGTTGCCAGATTCCAACTATTACAAAAGCTGTGGAGTAGAATAGTAATTTTAAATGCAGATACCAGACACTACTGCATGAAGGAATTTCCTACAAAACACAAAGAATTTAGAGATGTAAGAAAAAACATGTAGCTGCCTTGCAAATGTGTTCAATATAAGCCAAAATGCAAGAAAAGGAAACTGATCTAGTAGAATGGACAATAATGTATTTTTGAACTATTCCACCTCTGAGTAAACCTTGGTAATCAAGAGTGTTAGCCAATAAGCTAAAGAAACTGCTGTGGCCTTCTGGCCTTTACGTGAACCATGGGAAAAATTAAAGAATTGTCTTAAAAATATAAGGAAGCTCACAAGAAGAGCAAACAATTCAGAAACTCTTCTAGCAGGAGATGTTGAAAAAAAGCAACAAAGAGTTCCAAGAGTTCCAAGACGGAAGCTAAATGTCCAAAGCATGCATAGGTTTGAAAAGGAGAAACATTTAAAGCTTGTAAAAAAAAAAATTGTTACAAGGAGGAGAAGTTGGTTTAATCTTTGGATATATTTTGAGTCTGCTTGAACAAAGCCTTGCTGTAAAGACACTTAACAATTTTCCTGTGGTATGAAACAGAAAAAGCCGAAATATAAACTACAAAAACGCTAGCAGATAATCCTTAATCTAAACCTCTCCTTGCAAAAAAAAACCAAAAAAAAAAAACCGACTTCTTGGAATTCTAAAATAATTTATAGCAGGAAAGAAACAATGGCCCCAAGTTATCAAAGTCTGGCGGACCTGATCCGACAGTGCGGATCAGGTCCGCCAGACTTCGCTGAATACGGCGAGCAATAAGCTCTCCGTATTCAGCATTGCACCAGCAGGTCACAAGAGCTGCTGGTGCAACGCCGCCCCCTGCAGACTCACGGCCAATGGGCCGCCAGCAGGGGGGTGTCAATCAACCCGATCGTACTCGATCGGGTTGATTTCCGGCGATGTCTGTCCGCCTGCTCAGAGAAGGCGGACAGGTTATGGAGCAGCTGTCTTTGTGACCGCTGCTTCATAATTGCTGTTTCTGGCGAGCTGCAGGCTCGCCAGAAACACGGGGCATCAAGCTCCATTCGGAGCTTGATACATATGCCCCACTGTCTCAAATCCATTGAGAAATTTTTACTTGTAACAGGCTTTCTGGCCTGAAATAAGGAGCTCACCACAGCATTAAAAGTAACCTCTTTGTTTTGAAAAGTATGTAATCAATTTCTAAGCCTTCAGGAGACTCGAGATAATGATGATAAAAGAGGATCTTGAGACAATAGGTCATGCCAAAGTGAAAAACCACTGAGGAAGCTTGACTTTTCAATCAGATTCTCAAACCAAGTTCTGTGGGGCCTGGCTGGAGCAATCATAATTACTGAAGCTGTGAATCCTGGAAACAGAAGTCATTAAGTCCATCGCTAGAGACCCCATTGTTCCACAATCTAATTGTGGAGAGATGATTCCTGCGAAAGAAGTTACCTACTGAGGAAATCAGCTACCCAGTGATCCTTCCTGGGATACAAAATATAGAAAACTATAGAGATTTGCTGAGTCCAAATAAACGAAAATCCTTGAGACCTCATTGCTAAGGGACTGCAAGTTCTGCCTTGATGAATGATAAAAGCTACAGCTCCAAGTTGGGTGCATAAAGGACACCCCCAGAAAAAACAAAATTTATGCTTACTTGATAAATTTTTTTCTTTTGCGATGTACCGAGTCCACGGATTTATCCTAACTTGTGGGATATTGTCCTTCCTGACAGGAAGTAGCAAAGAGAGCACCACAGCAGAGCTGTCTATATAGCTCCCCCCTTAACTCCACCCCCCAGTCATTCGACCGAAGGCCAAGGAAGAAAAGGAGAAACTATAAGGTGCAGAGGTGACTGAAGTTTACATAAAAAAATACTATCTGTCTTTAATAGACAGGGCGGGCCGTGGACTCAGTACATCGCAAAAGAAAGAAATTTATCAGGTAAGCATAAATTTTGTTTTCTTTTGCATGATGTACCGAGTCCACGGATTCATCCTAACTTGTGAGATACCAATACCAAAGCTTTAGGACACGGATGAAGGGAGGGACAAGACAGGAACCTAAATGGAAGGCACCACTGCTTGCAAAACCTTTCTCCCAAAAATAGCCTCCGAAGAAGCAAAAGTATCAAATTAATAAAATTTTGAAAAGGTATGAAGCGACAACCAAGTCGCAGCCTTACAAATCTGTTCAACAGAAGTATCATTTTTAAAAGCCCATGTGGAAGCTACCGCTCTAGTAGAATGAGCTGTAATCCTTTCAGGAGGCTGCTGTCCAGCAGTCTCATATGCCAAACGGATGATGCTTTTCAGCCAAAAGGAAAGAGAAGTCGCCGTAGCCTTTTGACCCCTATGCTTTCCAGAATAGACAACAAAGAAGGTGTTTGATGAAAATCTTTGGTTGCCTGCAAATAAAATTTCAAAGCACGAACCACGTCCAAGTTGAGCAACAGACGTTCCTTCTTACAAGAAGGATTAGGACACAGAGAAGGAACAACAATTTCTTGATTGATATTCCTGTTAGTAACAACCTTAGGTAGGAACCCAGGCATGGTACGCAAAATCACCTTATCAGAATGGAACACAAGATAAGGAGAGTCACATTGTAATGCAAATAGCTCAGAAACTCTTCGAGCTGAAGAGATAGCAACTAGGAACAAAACTTTCCAAGATAAAAGCTTAATATCTATGGAATGCATGGGTTCAAACGGAACCCCCTGAAGAACTCTAAAAACTAAATTTAGACTCCATGGCGGAGCAATAGGTTTAAACACAGGCTTAATTCTAACTAAAGCCTGAAATAAGGAGCTCACCACAGCATTAAAAGTAACCTCTTTGTTTTGAAAAGTATGTAATCAATTTCTAAGCCTTCAGGAGACTCGAGATAATGATGATAAAAGGGGATCTTGAGACAATAGGTCATGCCAAAGTGAAAAACCACTGAGGAAGCTTGACTTTTGAATCAGATTCTCAAACCAAGTTCTGTGGGGCCTGGCTGGAGCAATCATAATTACTGAAGCTGTGAATCCTGGAAACAGAAGTCATTAAGTCCATCGCTAGAGACCCCATTGTTCCACAATCTAATTGTGGAGAGATGATTCCTGCGAAAGAAGTTACCTACTGAGGAAATCAGCAACCCAGTGATCCTTCCTGGGATACAAAATATAGAAAACTATAGAGATTTGCTGAGTCCAAATAAACGAAAGCACAGCCCAAGTTGGGTGCATAAAGGACACCCCAAGAAAAAACAAAATTTATGCTTACTTGATAAATTTTTTTCTTTTGCGATGTACCGAGTCCACGGATTTATCCTAACTTGTGGGATATTGTCCTTCCTGACAGGAAGTAGCAAAGAGAGCACCACAGCAGAGCTGTCTATATAGCTCCCCCCTTAACTCCACCCCCCCAGTCATTCGACCGAAGGCCAAGGAAGAAAAGGAGAAACTATAAGGTGCCGAGGTGACTGAAGTTTACATAAAAAAATACTATCTGTCTTGAATAGACAGGGCGGGCCGTGGACTCGGTACATCGCAAAAGAAAGAAATTTATCAGGTAAGCATAATTTTTGTTTTCTTTTGCATGATGTACCGAGTCCACGGATTCATCCTAACTTGTGGGATACCAATACCAAAGCTTTAGGACACGGATGAAGGGAGGGACAAGACAGGAACCTAAACGGAAGGCACCACTGCTTGCAAAACCTTTCTCCCAAAAATAACTTCCGAAGAAGCAAAAGTATCAAATTTATAAAATTTTGAAAAGGCATGAAGCGACGACCAAGTCGCAGCCTTACAAATCTGTTCAACAGAAGCATCATTTTTAAAAGCCCACGTGGAAGCTACCGCTCTAGTAGAATGAGCTGTAATCCTTTCAGGAGGCTACTGTCCAGCAGTCTCATAAGCGAAACGGATGATGCTTTTCAGCCAAAAGGAAAGAGAAGTCGCCCGTAGCCTTTTGACCCCTACGCTTTCCAGAATAGACAACAAACAAAGAAGATGTTTGACGAAAATCTTTAGTTGCCTGCCAATAAAATTTCAAAGCACGAATCACGTCCAAGTTGTGCAACAGACGTTCCTTCTTACAAGAAGGATTAGGACACAGAGAAGGAACAACAATTTCTTGATTGATATTCCTGTTAGTAACAACCTTAGGTAGGAACCCAGGCTTGGTACGCAAGACCACCTTATCAGCATGGAACACAAGATAAGGAGAGTCACATTGTAATGCAGATAGTTCAGAAACTCTTCGAGCTGAAGAGATAGCAACTAGGAACAAAACTTTCCAAGATAAAAGAACTAAATTTAGACTCCATGGCGGAGCAATAGGTTTAAACACAGGCTTAATTCTAACTAAAGCCTGACAAAAAGCCTGAACGTCTGGAACATCTGCCAGATGCTTGTGCAACAAAATAGACAGAGCAGATATCTGTCCCTTTAGGGAACTAGCTGATAATCCTTTCTCCAATCCCTCTTGGAGAAAAGACAAAATCCTAGGAATCCTGATTTTACTCCAGGAGAAGCCTTTGGATTCGCACCGAAAAAGATATTTACGCCATATCTTATGATAAATTTTCCTGGTAACAGGCTTTTGAGCCTGAATCAAGGTATTTATGACTGACTCAGAGAAACCCCGCTTTGATAGAATCAAGTGTTAAACCTCCAAGCAGTCAGTTGCAGAGAAATTAGATTTGGATGCTTGAATGGACCTTGAATCAGAAGGTCCTGTCTCAATGGCAGAGACCATGGTGGAAGGGATGACATGTCCACCAGGTCTGCATACCAAGTCCTGCGTGGCCACGCAGGCGCTATCAAAATCACCAATGCTCTCTCCTGTTTGATTCTGGCAATCAGACATGGAAGGAGAGGGAAAGGTGGAAACACATAAGCCAGGTTGAACGACCAGGGTACTGCTAGAGCATCTATCAGTAGAGCCTGAGGATCCCTTGACCTGGAGCCGTAACAAGGAAGTTTGGCGTTCTGACGAGACACCATCAGATCCAACTCTGGTGTGCCTCATAGCCGAACCAGCTGAGCAAACACCTCAGAAAGGAGTTCCCACTCCCCCGGATGAAAAGTCTGACGACTTAGAAAATCTGCCTCCCAGTTCTCTACACCTGGGATATAGATCGCTGACAGATGGCAAGAGTGAGCCTCTGCCCATTGGATTATTCTTGAGACCTCTATCATCGCTAAGGAACTCTTTGTTCCGCCCTGATGATTGATATAAGCTACAGTCGTGATGTTGTCCGACTGAAACCTGATGAATCTGGCCGAAGCCAGCTGAGGCCGTGCCTGGAGAGCATTCCAGAATATTTATCGGTAGGAGAGCCTCCTCCCGAGTCCACAAACCCTGAGCTTTCAGGGAATTCCAGACTGCACCCCAGCCCAGAAGACTGTCGTCTGTCGTCACTATAACCCATTCTGGCCTGCGGAAACACATTCCCTGGGACAGATGATCCTGTGACAACCACCAAAGAAGAGAGTCTCTGGTCTCTTGATCCAGATTTATCTGAGGAGATAAATCCACATAATCCCCATTCCACTGATTGAGCATGCATAGTTGCAGTGGTCTGAGATGCAAGCGAGCAAACTGAACTATGTCCATTGCCGGTACCATTAGTCCG
Organism: Bombina bombina; assembly: GCF_027579735.1. Classification (NCBI taxonomy): domain Eukaryota; kingdom Metazoa; phylum Chordata; class Amphibia; order Anura; family Bombinatoridae; genus Bombina; species Bombina bombina. The sequence continues at coordinate 448,018,107 of NC_069501.1, read as the reverse complement.
ATTACCTCCATACACTGAGCCACTGACGGCCGAGGAATGGAATGAAGAGCTCGGCAGGTGGACAAAATCTTTGATTTCCTGACCTCCGTCAGAAATATTTTCATGTCCACCGAGTCTATCAGCGTCCCTAGAAATGAAACTCTTGTGAGGGGGGAAAGAGAACTCTTTTTTACGTTCACTTTCCACCCGTGAGACCTTAGAAAGGCCAACACCAAGTCTGTGTGAGACTTGGCTAGTTGGAAGGACGACGCTTGAATTAGAATGTCGTCTAGATAAGGCGCCACTGCTATGCCCCGTGGCCTTAGAACCGCCAGAAGGGACCCTAGCACCTTCGTGAAGATTCGCGGCGCCGTGGCCAACCCGAAAGGAAGAGCCACAAACTGATAATGCTTGTCCAGAAAGGCGAACCTGAGGAACTGGTGATGATCTTTGTGGATAGGAATGTGCAGATACGCATCCTTTAAGTCCACGGTGGTCATATATTGACCCTCCTGGATCAATGGTAAGATAGTCCGAATGGTCTCCATCTTGAAAGATGGAACTCTTAGGAATTGGTCTGAAGGTTCCCTCCTTTTTGGGAACTATAAACAGATTGGAGTAGAACCCCTGCCCCTGTTCTGCTTTTGGAACTGGGCAGATCACTCCCATGGTAAAAAGGTCTTCTACACAGCGTAAGAACGTCTCTCTTTTTGTCGGGTTTACAGACAATTGAGAAAGATGGAACCTCCCCCTTGGAGGGGAATCCTTGAAATCTAGAAGGTATCCCTGGGTTACAATTTCTACTGCCCAGGAATCCTGAACGTCTCTTGCCCAGGCCTGAGCAAAGAGAGAGAGTCTGCCCCCTACTAGATCCGGTCCCGGATCGGGGGCTACCCCTTCATGCTTAGTGGCAGCAGCAGGCTTTTTGACCTGTTTACCCTTGTTCCAAGCCTGATTAGGTCTCCAGGTTGGCTTGGATTGAGCAAAGTTCCCCTCTTGCTTTGCAGCAGGGGAAGAGGTAGAGGGACCACTCTTGAAGTTTCGAAAGGAACGCAAATTATTTTGTTTGGTCCTTGGCTTATTTGACTTATCCTGAGGGAGGGTATGACCCTTCCCTCCAGTAATGTCTGAAATTATCTCTTTCAATGCAGGCCCGAATAGGGTCTTACCTTTGAAAGGGATGGACAAAAGCTTAGATTTAGATGACACATCAGCTGACCAGGACTTAAGCCATAACGCTCTACAATGGCAAAACCTGAATTCTTAGCCGCTAATTTAGCAAGATGAAAAGCGGCGTCTGTAATAAAAGAATTAGCCAACTTAACAGCCTTAATTCTGTCCAAAATATCTTCTAGTGGGGTCTCCATCTGAAGAGCCTCTTCTAGAGCCTCAAACCAAAAGGCAGCTGCAGTGGTTACAGGAACAATGCATGCTATAGGTTGAAGAAGAAAACCTTGAACAAAAATTTTCTTTAGGAGACCCTCTAATTTTTTATCCATAGGATCAATGAAAGCACAACTGTCTTCAATAGGTATAGTTGTACGCTTAGCCAGGGTAGAAATAGCTCCCTCCACCTTAGGGACTGTCTGCCATGAGTCCTTTATGGTGTCAGAAATGGGAGACATTTTCTTAAAAACAGGAGGGGGAGAGAACGGAATACCTGGTTTATCCCACTCCTTAGTAACAATGTCCGAAATCCTCTTAGGGACCGGAAACACATCAGTGTAAACAGGGACCTCTAAATATTTGTCCATTTTACACAATTTCTCTGGAACTACAATAGGGTCACAATCATCCAGAGTAGCTAAAACCTCCCTGAGCAATAAGCGGAGGTGCTCTAGCTTAAATTTAAATGCCGTCATATCTGAATCTTTCCTGAATCAGAAATCTCTCCCTCAGACAGCAAATCCCTCATCCCTACCTCAGAACATTGTGAGAGAATATCGGATACGGCAACTAAAGCGTCAGAAGCCTCATCATTTGTTCTTAACCCAGAGCTACTGCGCTTCCCTTGCAACCCAGGCAGCTTAGATAAAACCTATGTGAGGGTATTATTCATAACTGAAGCCATATCTTGCAAGGTGAAAGAATTAGACGCACTAGAAGTACTCGGCGTCGCTTGTGCGGGCGTTACTGGTTGTGACACTTGGGGAGAACTAGATGGCAAAACCTGATTTCCTTCTGTCTGAGAATCATCTAATGCCAAACTTTTATAAGTCAAAATATGCTGTTTGCAATTTATAGACATATCAGTACAAGTGGGACACATTTTAAGAGGGGGTTCCCCAATGGCTTCTAAACAAATTGAACAATGAGTTTCCTCAGTGTCAGACATGTTTAACAGACTAGTAATAAAGCAAGCAAGCTTGGAAAACACTTTATTTAATGAAAAAAACACAATTTGCAAAAACGGTACTGTGCCTTTAAGAGAAAAAAAGGCATACACAAACTGCAAAACAGGTTAAAATTGCTTCAATTATTCTGAAATTTTAACAGTGTACCCACTAAGCTTTAGAAGCACTGCACCACAAGTTAATAAGCAATAAACCCCCAAATGAAAAAAACGGATTGAAATATGTCTAAAACCGGTTAAAAACCCCTAAAGCATCTTGCCACAGCTCTGCTGTGGCCCTACCTGCCCTTAGGAAGCAATAATATGTGGTTTAAAGCTTCAATTCCCTCAGAAGACTATCAGGACCTCAGGAAAAGTTGCTTGCTGCTTGTAAATGTAGGCCCTGCCCACCTCACTCGATGTTGCTGGGGCCTACACAAAACTAACAAAGCCTGCCTGAAAGCCATGTGGGTTATAAACAACCCCAAAGAACCCTCAAGCAAATGTCCCATAAAACAGAAAACGTTACTCCCAGACACAAAAACGTTTGTCCCAAATTCACATAACAAACTGAGTGCCCACAAAAAATTAACCCTTTATGCAAGCTAGTAAAAACCTCTGATAACACTAGGATTACTGCTTCCCCTTCCCCTAATGGGGACACTGTCAGCCTTTCTGAGTTAACACAGTATCTGCAGAAAATATGACTGAACATACCTCATTGCTGTATAGCAAGAAACCGGTCCTCACACTGAAGTTTTCCTGTACTCCTCAGCTTCTGTGGGAACAGCAGTGGACCTTAGTTACAAATGCTAAGATCATCATCCTCCAGGCACAAATCTTCATCTATGTCCTGCCTGAGAGTAAATAGTACAACACCAGTACCATTTAAAAATAACAAACACTTGATTGAAGATAAAATAAAACTAACAGTTTAACACCTCTTCTCTTTGCTGGCTCTAAGCAGGAAGAGTAAAGGAGAATGACTGGGGGGTGGAGTTAAGGGGGGAGCTATATAGACGGCTCTGCTGTGGTGCTCTCTTTGCTACTTCCTGTCAGGAAGGACAATATCCCACAAGTTAGGATGAATCCGTGGACTCTGTACATCATGCAAAAGAAATAGACTGTTAACCTATCCACCAGGACAGAGAATGCCTCAATGAAGAATCCAATAGGATTAGTGTAATTATTTTGCACAATTGTGGAAGCATACAAAGTTTCTCATATTAAACTGTGCAAAAGGGAAAGTATCTGATGCTGCAGTCAGACCTAAATGTTCCATACATTGAGCTGCAAATGGGTTGGAAATGGACTATAGCTGTGAGCAAGCTAACATTGCTTTCAGTTGATCCATTAGAGAAAAGGAAATTTAGTCTTACCTGATAAATTTATTTCTTTTACGATACGATGAGTCCCCGGATTTCATCCTTACTTGTGGGATATCGCCTCCTGGTCAGCAGGAGGAGGCAAAGAGCTCCACAGCAGAGCTGCATAAATAGCTCCTCCCTTTCCTCCCAACCCAGTCATTCGACCGAAGTTAGGAAGAGAAAGGAAAAGCCAAGGAGCAGAGGTGACTAAAGTTTAACAAAAATAAAGACCTGTCTATAAAAACAGGGTGAGCCGTGGACTCATCGTATCGTAAAAGTAATAAATTTATCATCAGGTAAGAATAAATTTCCTTTTCTTTTACAAGATACGATGAGTCCACAGATTTCATCCTTACTTGTGGGATACAATACCAAAGCTATAGGACACGGATGAAACGGAAGGGAACAGACAGGTAACCTAAATGGAAGGCACGACTGCTTGAAGAACTTTCCTCCCAGAAACAGCCTCAGATGAGGCAAAGGTATCAAATTGTAAAATTTGGAAAAAGTGCGAAGAGACGACCCAGTTGCAGCTTTACAAAACTGTTCAACAAAAGCATCATCTTTGAATGCCCATGAGGAAGCCACAGCCCTAGCGGAATGAGCCGTAATCGGTCAGGAGGCTGCTGTCCAGCAGTCTCATATGCAAAACGGATGATACACTTCAGCCAAAATGAGAGAGAGGTAGCCATAGCTATCTGACCCCTACGCTTCCCAAAAAACATGAGACAGGGAAGACGATCAACGAAAATCCTTAGTTGACTGTAAGTAAAACTTTAAAGCACGGATCGCGTCCAAAGTATGTAACAGCCGCTCCTTCTTCGAAGAAGGACTAGGACACAAGGAAGGAACAACAATTTCCTGATTAATATTATTATTAGAAACAACCTTAGGAAGAAAACCTAGGTTTTGTACGTAACACCACCTTATCGGAATGAAAAATAAGATAAGGAGAATCACATTGTAAAGCTGAAAGCTCAGAAACTCTGTGAGCAGAAGATATAGCAACCAAAAATAAAACCTTCCAAGATAACAACTTAATATCTATGGAACGCATAGGTTCAAACGGAACCCCTTGAAGAAAATTAAGAACGAAATTCAAACTCCAAGGAGGAGCAATTGGGCTAAACACAGGCCTGATGTTAGTCAGAGCCTGACAAAAGGATTGAACATCTGGAACATCTGCCAGACGCTGGTATAGCAAAATAGACAAGCAAAAATCTGTCCCTGTAAGGGACTAGCTGAAAACCCTGTCTCCAATCCGTCTTGGAGAAAAGACAAAAACCTGGGAATCCTAACCCTACTCCATGAGTAGCCCATGGATTCGCACCAATCAAGATATGTACGCCATATCTAATGGTAAAACTATCTAGTAACAGGCTACGTGCCCGAAACAAGGTATCAAAGACCGAATCAGAAAACCATCGCTTGAATAAATTAAATCGTTCAATCTCCAAGCAGATAACTGCCGAGAAAACTAGATTCGGATGATGGAAGGGTCCCAGAATGAGAAGGTCCTCAACGGAAGCTTCCACGGTGGCTTAGATGACATGTCCACCAGATCGGCATACCAAATCCTGCGAGGCCATGCAGGAGCGATGAGAATCACTGAAGCCCTCTCCTGTTGGACTCGAATAATCATCCGGGTCAGGAGAGCAAATGGAGAGAACACATAATCTAGACTGAAGACCAAGGCACTGCCAAGGCATCTATCAGCTCGGTCTGGAGATCCCTGGACCCATATCTCGGAATCTCGGCATTCTGACCAGATGCCATAAGATCCAACACCAGCCTGCCCCATCTGAGAATCAGGTTGGCAAATACCTCCGGATGAAGTTCCCATTCTCCCGGATGAAACATCCGTCTGCTCAGAAAATTCGCCTCCCAGGTTTCCACACCTGGAAGTGGATCGCTGACAGAAAAACAAGAGTGAGCCTCCGACCACTGAAGTATCATGGTTACTCCTGTCATCGCTAAGGAACTCCTTGTTCCTCCCTGATGATTGATGTAAGCTACAGTCGTAATGTTGAGCGACTGGAATCTGATGTACTTGGCTGCAGCCAACTAAGACCAAGCCTGAAGAGCATTGAATATTGCTCTCAACTCTAGGATATTGATATCAGGATATCAGGCTGGCATCCGTTGTCACTATCACCCATGAGGGTCTGCGGAAGCATGCCCCTGGGAAAGATAATCCAGCGATAAACCACCATAGAAGAGAGTCCCTTGCTCTCTGGTCTAGATTTATTTGAGGAGACAAATTGTATAGTCTCCAATCCACTGACTGAGCATGGTTATTTGCAAAAGCCAGAGATGAAACCGAGCAAAAAACAATGATGTCCATTGCCTGCTACCATCAATCCAACTACCTCCATGTACTGAGCCACTGACAGCTGAGGAGTTGTCTGAAAGGCTCGGTATGTGATCAGAATCTTTAATTTACTGACCTCCGTCAAAAAGATTTTCATGGACGAATAGAGTTCCCAAGAAAGCACCCTTGTCTGTGGAACTAGCTAACTCTTTTCCAGATATACCTTCCTCAGGAAGGATATAACAATGTCGGTATGAGACTTTGTTAGCTGGTAAGACAACGCCTGGATCAGAATATCATCCAGATAAGGCGCCACTGCAATGCCCCGCGGCCTTAGAACCGCCAGTAGAGACCCCAGAACCCTTTGAAAATTCTGGGTGCCGTGACCAAACCAAAGTAAGAGCCACAAACTGAAAATGTACGTCTGTGGATAAGAACATGAATATATGCATCCTCTAGATCCACGGTAGACATAAATTGACCATACTGGATCAATGTAAGAATGGTACAAATAGTTTCCATCTTGAAAGATGGAACTCTGAGAAACTTGTTTAGACTCTTGAGATCTAAGATAGGTCTGAAAGTTCCCTATTTTTTAATACACCTGTCCCTGCTCCAGAATTGCTACAGACAATCGAGAAAGAATAAACCTTCCTCTGGAAGGAGAATTTCGGAATTCCAGTTAGTATCCCTGGGACACCATCTCTAATGTTCAGGGATCCAGACATCTCATATCCAAGCCTGGGTGAAGAAAGACAGTCTGCCCTTCATGCTGACTTGCCCTTGTTCCAAGATTAGGTGTGGTCTCCCGGTAGATATGGCTTGCGAATAGACACCTTCCTGTTTAGTACGAAGAGGAAAGTGGGTTTCCCTTAAAATTCCAAAAGGCACGAAAATTACTATCCTGAGGGAGGGAATGGCCCTTACCTCCCATGATGTCAGAAATAATCTCCTGCAGGTCAGGCCCAAACAGGGTCCTCCCCTCGTAAGGAACAGCCAAAGGCTTAGATTAGATGACACATCCGCAGACCAAGATTTCAACCATAAGGCTCTGCGCGCTAAGACGGAAAATCCTGAACTCTTAGCAGCCACATTGGTAATTTGCAGAGAAGCGTCCGTAACAAAAGAATTAGTCAATTTAAGAGCTCTAATTCTGTCCTGAATCTCTCCAAAGAAGTCTCAGACATTAGACTCTTCCAGGGCATCAAACCAATAGGTAGCCACAGTCGTAACCCCGACAATGCAGGCCGCCGGTTGTAAAGGCAACTCCTGATGGACATAAAAAACTTCTTAAGGAGACCCTCTAATTTCCCTAGGGTCCTTGAAGGCACAACGATCCTCAAAAGGGATAGCCAACATGGAAATAGCTCCTTCCACCTTAGGAACCGTCTGCCAATAATCCCTGATAGCATTCGCTATAGGATACATCTCCCTGAAAACGGGAAAAGGAGGGAATGGAAAACCATAAAAGGAGAAGTTCAGGAAAATAAATGTTTTAAGATAATTAACACAGAAAAACATTACTGTCACCTTAAATTCACTTATTTCTGTGCCAGAAATATCCAAGTAGCATGTTAACCTTGCTGGTAATAAACATTGCACTTAACACTAAAGCAACCATGTCTTGTGCACACCATCCCTAAAAAATAGCAAGGAACCGCAGAGCACCGCATGTGGGCCAAAATAACTTTATGCTATGTGTGCACTTGTTCCCTTTTAAGCACAAAGCTGCAACATACCTTAAACAGCTAAAATGCATCAAAGAAAAGGAACCCCACAAAAAAATGGTACTATCACTTTAAATGTGGACAAGTGGGGCAGCAGAGCAGCCCCTTAGGTTACACCGGCTGGCTTAGCTTGAAATAGCCATTGCTATGTACATAAATCAACCATGTCTTGTGCCCACAATTCCATTTGCCAGGAACCGCAGAGCACCGCATGGGAACCAGAAAAAACATAATTTATGCTTACCTGATAAATTCCTTTCTTCTGTAGTGTGATCAGTCCACGGGTCATCATTACTTCTGGGATATTACTCCTCCCCAACAGGAAGTGCAAGAGGATTCACCCAGCAGAGTTGCATATAGCCCCTCCCCTCTACGTCACCCCCAGTCATTCGACCAAGGACCAACGAGAAAGGAGGAACCAAGGGTGTAGTGGTGACTGGAGTATAATTTAAAAATAATTACCTGCCTTAAAAAACAGGGCGGGCCGTGGACTGATCACACTACAGAAGAAAGGAATTTATCAGGTAAGCATAAATTATGTTTTCTTCTGTTAAGTGTGATCAGTCCACGGGTCATCATTACTTCTGGGATACCAATACCAAAGCAAAAGTACACGGATGACGGGAGGGATAGGCAGGCTCTTTTATACAGAAGGAACCACTGCCTGAAGAACCTTTCTCCCAAAAATAGCCTCCGAGGAAGCAAATGTGTCAAATTTGTAAAATTTGGAAAAAGTATGAAGCGAAGACCAAGTTGCAGCCTTGCAAATCTGTTCAACAGAGGCCTCATTCTTGAAGGCCCAAGTGGAAGCCACAGCTCTAGTAGAATGGGCTGTAATTCTTTCAGGAGGCTGCTGTCCAGCAGTCTCATAAGCTAAACGTATTATACTACGAAGCCAAAAGGAAAGAGGTTGCCGAAGCCTTTTGACCTCTCCTCTGACCAGAGTACACGACAAACAGAGAAGACGTTTGTCGAAATTCCTTAGTTGCCTGTAAGTAAAATTTTAGGGCACGAACTACGTCCAGATTATGTAGTAAGCGTTCCTTCTTTGAAGAAGGATTTGGACACAAAGAAGGAACAACAATCTCTTGATTGATATTCCTGTTAGTGACTACCTTGGGTAAGAACCCAGGTTTAGTACGCAGAACTACCTTATCCGAATGAAAAATCAAATAAGGAGAATCACAATGTAAGGCTGATAACTCAGAGACTCTTCGAGCCGAGGAAATAGCCATTAAAAATAGAACTTTCCAAGATAACAACTTTATATCAATGGAATGGAGGGGTTCAAACGGAACGCCCTGTAAAACGTTTAGAACAAGATTTAAACTCCATGGTGGAGCAACAGTCTTAAACACAGGCTTAATCCTCGCTAGAGCCTGACAAAAAGCCTGAACGTCTGGCACTTCTGACAGACGTTTGTGTAACAGAATAGACAGAGCTGAGATCTGTCCCTTTAATGAACTAGCAGATAAGCCCTTTTCTAAACCTTCTTGTAGAAAAGACAATATCCTAGGAATCCTAACCTTACTCCAAGAGTAACCTTTGGATTCACACCAATAAAGGTATTTACACCATATTTTGTGGTAAATCTTTCTGGTAACAGGCTTCCTAGCCTGTATTAAGGTGTCAATAACTGACTCAGAAAACCCACGTTTTGATAAAATCAAACGTTCAATTTCCAAGCAGTCAGCTTCAGAGAAATTAGATTTTGATGTTTGAAAGGACCCTGAATCAGAAGGTCCTGTTTCAGAGGTAGAGACCAAGGTGGACAGGATGACATGTCCACCAGGTCTGCATACCAAGTCCTGCGTGGCCATGCAGGTGCTATCAGAATCACTGATGCTCTCTCCTGTTTGATTCTGGCAATCAATCGAGGAAGCATCGGGAAGGGTGGAAACACATAAGCCATCCTGAAGTCCCAAGGTGCTGTCAGGGCATCTATTAGGACTGCTCCTGGATCCCTGGATCTGGACCCGTAACGAGGAAGCTTGGCGTTCTGTCGAGACGCCATGAGATCTATCTCTGGTTTGCCCCAACGTCGAAGTATTTGGGCAAAGACCTCCGGATGAAGTTCCCACTCCCCCGGATGAAAAGTCTGACGACTTAAGAAATCCGCCTCCCAGTTCTCCACTCCCGGGATGGGGATTGCTGACAGGTGGCAAGAGTGAGACTCTGCCCAGCGAATTATCTTTGATACTTCCATCATTGCTAGGGAGCTTCTTGTCCCTCCCTGATGGTTGATGTAAGCTACAGTCGTGATGTTGTCCGACTGAAACCTGATGAACTCCCGAGTTGTCAACTGGGGCCAAGTCAGGAGGGCATTGAGAACTGCTCTCAATTCCAGAATGTTTATTGGCAGGAGACTCTCCTCCTGACTCCATTGTCCCTGAGCCTTCAGAGAATTCCAGACGGCACCCCAACCTAGAAGGCTGGCGTCTGTTGTTACAATTGTCCAGTCTGGTCTGCTGAATGGCATCCCCCTGGACAGATGTGGCCGAGAAAGCCACCATAGAAGAGAATTTCTGGTCTCTTGATCCAGATTCAGAGAAGGGGACAAGTCTGAGTAATCCCCATTCCACTGACTTAGCATGCACAATTGCAGTGGTCTGAGGTGTAAGCGAGCAAATGGCACTATGTCCATTGCCGCTACCATTAAGCCGATTACCTCCATGCATTGAGCCACCGATGGGTGTTGAATGGAATGAAGGGTGCGGCAAGCACTTTGAAGTCTTGTTAACCTGTCCTCTGTCAGGTAAATCTTCATTTCTACAGAATCTATAAGAGTCCCCAGGAAGGGAACTCTTGTGAGTGGAACGAGTGAACTTTTCTTTTCGTTCACCTTCCATCCATGTGACCTTAGAAATGCCAGTACTAACTCTGTATGAGACTTGGCAGTTTGAAAGCTTGAAGCTTGTATCAGAATGTCGTCTAGGTAGGGAGCTACCGAAATTCCCCGCGGTCTTAGTACCGCCAGAAAAGCGCCTAGAACCTTTGTGAAGATTCTTGGAGCTGTAGCCAATCCGAATGGAAGAGCTACAAACTGGTAATGCCTGTCTAGAAAGGCAAATCTTAGATACTGGTAATGATCTTTGTGAATCGGTATGTGAAGGTAAGCGTCTTTTAAGTCCACTGTGGTCATGTACTGACCCTCTTGGATCATGGGTAAAATTGTCCGGATAGTCTCCATTTTGAATGATGGAACTCTTAGGAATTTGTTTAGGATCTTTAAATCCAGGATTGGTCTGAAAGTTCCCTCTTTTTTGGGAACCACAAACAGATTTGAGTAAAACCCTTTTCCCTGTTCCGACCGTGGAACTGGATGAATTACTCCCATTAACAATAGTTCTTGTATGCAGCGTAGAAACGCTTCTTTCTTTGTTTGGTTTGTCGATAACCTTGACAGATGAAATCTCTCTCTTGGAGGAGAGTGTTTGAAGTCCAGAAGGTATCCCTGAGATATTATCTCTAGCGCCCAGGGATCCTGGACATCTCTTGCCCAAGCCTGGGCGAAGAGAGAAAGTCTGCCCCCCACTAGATCCGATCCCGGATCGGGGGCCCTCAATTCATGCTGTCTTAGTGGCAGCTGCAGGCTTCCTGGCCTGCTTGCCCTTGTTCCAGGACTGGTTAGGTCTCCAGCCTTGTCTGTAGCGAGCACCAGATCCTTCTTGTTTTGGAGTAGTGGAAGTTGATGCTGCTCCTGCTTTGAAATTCCGAAAGGAACGAAAATTAGACTGTCTAGCCTTAGGTTTGGCTTTGTCTTGAGGTAGGGCGTGGCCCTTACCTCCTGTAATGTCAGCGATAATTTCTTTCAAACCAGGCCCAAATAAGGTCTGTCCCTTGAAAGGTATATTAAGTAATTTGGACTTAGAAGTTACATCAGCTGACCAGGATTTTAGCCACAGTGCTCTGCGCGCCTGAATGGCAAATCCGGAATTCTTAGCCGTAAGTTTAATTAAATGTACTACGGCTTCCGAAATGAATGAATTAGATAGCTTAAGTACTCTAAGCCTGTCTGAAATGTCGTCCAGCGTAGCTGAACCAAGATTCTCTTCTAGAGACTCAATCCAGAATGCCGCTGCAGCCGTGATCGGCGCAATGCATGCAAGGGGTTGCAATATAAAACCTTGTTGAACAAACATTTTCTTAAGGTAACCCTCTAATTTTTTATCCATTGGATCTGAAAAGGCACAGCTATCCTCTACCGGGATAGTGGTACGTTTAGCTAAAGTAGAAACTGCTCCCTCCACCTTAGGGACCGTTTGCCATAAGTCCCGTGTGGTGGTGTCTATTGGAAACATCTTTCTAAATATCGGAGGGGGTGAGAACGGCACACCTGGTCTATCCCACTCCTTAGTAATAATTTCAGTTAGTCTCTTAGGTATAGGAAAAACGTCAGTACTTGTTGGTACAGCAAAATATTTATCCAACCTACACATTTTCTCTGGTATTGCAACTGTGTTACAATCATTCAGGGCCGCTAACACCTCCCCTAGTAAAACACGGAGGTTTTCCAGCCTAAATTTAAAATTTAAAATATCTGAATCCAATCTGTTTGGATCAGAACCGTCAGCCGCAGAATGAAGCTCTCCGTCCTCATGTTCTGCAAGTTGCGACGCAGTATCTGACATGGCCCTAACATTATCAGCGCACTCTGTTCTCACCCCAGAGTGATCACGCTTGCCCCTTAGTTCTGGTAATTTAGCCAAAACCTCAGTCACAACAGTAGCCATATCTTGTAATGTTATTTGTAATGGCCGCCGCCATTTCGCGCACGTCCCGAGCGGGAGATGCAGGTACTGTCACGTGAGGCGAGTTAGTCGGCATAACTCTCCCCTCGTTGTTAGGTGAAATTTGTTCAATTTGTACAGATTGACTTTTATTTAATGTAGCATCAATACAGTTAGTACATAAATTTCTATTGGGCTCCACCTTGGCGTTAGTACAAATAGTACAGGTCTCATCTTCTGAATCAGACATGTTTAACAAACTAGCAAATAAACTTGCAATTTGGAAATACAATGAAAAAACGAACTGTGCTTAAGAAGCACTGAATATATATAACAGATGAAAACAATAAGCTTTGTAAAACAAAACGCAATTTAGCAAAGGCTTGTACCCAGTAGCAAGGAATAACTAACCCTGAGGCATAAAAAAGTTAAAGAATAAACGTTTTATATCACAGTCAACTACAATCTTACAGCTCTGTTAGATTACTTCCCTCAAATTAGCTTTGAAGATCCCTGGGTTCTGTAGAGATAAACCGGAACATGCAGGAAAAAACGATGAGCTTGTGACTGAAATTTTTAATGCGTAGCAAAAGCGCCAAAAAAAGGTCCCACCCCCTCACACACAACAGTGAGAGAGATCAGTAAACTGTCATAATTAGATCCAGTAACTGCCAAGTGGAAAAATAGTGCCCAAACATTTTATTCACCCAGTACCTCAGAAAATGAAAACGATTTTACATTCCAGCAAAAACGTTTTACATAAATTAAGAGTTATTAAAAAGCCTGTTGCATTGCCAGTAGGCTAAAGTCTTATATACATAGTGTAATTCCAGTGAAGTACCATTCCCCAGAATACTAAAAATGTAAATTATACATACATGATATTATGTCGGTATGGCAGGATTTTCTCATCAATTCCATTGTTAGAAAATAAAAACTGCTACATACCTCTTTGCAGAATAGACTGCCCGCTGTCCCCTGATCTGAAGTTTACCTCTCCTCAGATGGCCGAGAAACAGCAATATGATCTTAACAACTCCGGCTAAAATCATAGTAAAAACTCTGGTAGATTCTTCTTCAAACTCCACCAGAGAAGGAATAACACACTCCGGTGCTATTAAAAAATAACAAACTTTTGATTGAAGAAATAAACTAAATAAAATCACCATAGTCCTCTCACACATCCTATCTAGTCGTTGGGTGCAAGAGAACGACTGGGGGTGACGTAGAGGGGAGGGGCTATATGCAACTCTGCTGGGTGAATCCTCTTGCACTTCCTGTTGGGGAGGAGTAATATCCCAGAAGTAATGATGACCCGTGGACTGATCACACTTAACAGAAGAAACATACTTTATGTTTGCACTTAAAAGTACAAAACATTAAACAGCAAATACATTAAACAGCTGAAATGCAATAAAAACGTTCCTGGCTCTTTAACAACAGAAAAGGAAACGTTAATTTGAATGTGCTACTGTCACTTTAATTTTCTTGTGTGTCAAAAGGAAATACTGCAGCACCCAAGCAACAGATCAACTACTGACATTTTATCTAGACAAATGTACACGTAGAGCTGCCTGTTCACATCAACATTATAAAGAGGAGAGGTTATATACAGTGTACTGTTGCTTGCTACTAGACATATGTTGCACAGAATAACCAGAGCGTGATCGAACTGGAAGACCGCTCTACCCTCCGGTATCTAATAGAGGGAGAAAGCGCAGTAATACATATAACTCCGCCCCGTGGGCGTGTCAACATCCCCTCCCGGTCGTCATTGATACTAAACGACCAGGAGTAAAAGAAACAAGCTACAAGCTCATGGAACCTATTGTCTAGATCCCAGCCTGTAGAACACAGTGTCCCTTGCTGTCATGTGGCGATATGGATACAGCATTACCCAACACTGACCACAGCAGCCGAAAACAAAGTGCGCAATACACTAAAAATGGCCACAAGGCTCCGCCCATTGTGGGTGTAATAACATGCAGTTCCCGGTCTCCAGCCTAATTGATTTAATAACTGCGCCACCGGGAACCGGCTGCTGCAAACAAAACCTTGGGGCTAAACTTAGGTACTGTTTCCCGACTGATGTCAGTATTAATAAAATACCACTCCCCCACAGCTCGAGTGATCCCCAAGGCAAATATCAAGCTCCTTACCCCCTCAAGTTGCTAAAAAAACAAGTTATAAGGCCAACGGAACCATCAAAAACATGGGGACAAGTCTGTCTACTGTTTTTGCTTCTAACACTTCAAACGGTCTCATCCCCTAACAGTGTACTGAGAATAACAACCAAAGTCGCAGCTGTCAGTATTCCTGTAGTCTCTGCTAAGACTATACTGTCGGAAAGATCCCTCCTTTAAATGCAGGAGTTCGTACCATTAAGTACAGTGCTCCACTTCTCTGAAATCTAAGTCAGAATAAAAGGCAGCACTTACCTCGAAAGCTGTGCGACAGCATGGCATCCATCAGGTTTCCAGAGGTCCTCTCCCTCCCATAGCCCTGTGGAATAAGATAAGCCTGAGTTAAAAGTGCTTAGGCTATTTGTATTTAGGGCAGCAACATGTATAGGAGGCGCAGTGGGATTTATGTCCCACCAGTTCCTATTGCCTTAAAGCCACCAGATGCTTCTTTTTTTGTACTGAAGAGACTGATCTGGTCTAGGCTACACCCCAGCACAAAGCAGTACTCAGAGGCACTACTTTAAAAATAATAAAATCTTGATTGAAGAAAATAAACTAACACCTCACTTTTTCCAGCTCCTATCTTACCAACACAGGCAAAGAGAATGACTGGGTTGGGAGGGAAGGGAGGAGCTATGTATACAGCTCTGCTGTGGAGCTCTTTGCCTCCTCCTGCTGACCAGGAGGCGATATCCCACAAGTAAGGATGAAAGCTGTGGACTCATCGTATCTTGTAAAAGAAAACTGCATTGTCATAGAGTTTGAAATGACTCCAAGAAAAGGGACTCTTGAATTATGAGAGAAATCTTTGATATTGTCCATCTATGTCTGTGAAGAAATAGTATACTTTTTGTATGAGATACAGCTGAAGGAATAATTAGAGCCCAGACCAATATATCGTCCAGGTATAGAGCTACTGAAATACACAAGTTCTTAATACAGACAAGAAAGTTCTCAGAACTTTCATAAAAGTTCCGGGAACTGTAGACAGATCAACCAGAAGAGCAACAAACTGAAAAAGTTAGTCCTAAAAAGCAAATCTTAGAAAACTGGAGATGGTCTAGGAATAAGAAGGTAGTCATCTTTCAAATTAAACGTGGATAAAAAATGACCTTATTGATTATGGGGACGAATAGTCTATGTTTCTATTTTAAGAATAAGAATTCTGAGAAGTGTGTTTAAATATTATAATTCCAGAATAGGCCTGAAAGTAACCTCTTTCTTAAGAGCCAGAGAAAGGAAAAATCCCTGGCCTTGTTCCAAAATTTGAATTGAACTATTACAGTTCCAGATCGAGAACTTACAAAGAAAATGCTTTTGCTTTCACAAGGTCTTTTGGAACATGAAACGGAAAACACCTTCCTCGAATAGGCCACAATTCTGTAATCAAGAGAAACTACTTTTAGAACCCAAAGATCCTCGACAGACTGCGAACCAGACCTCTACCAGAAAAGAATCTGGATTGGGGTTGTACCTTCATGCTGATTTGAAAGAGGGAGGCGGCTTTTAGATTGCTTGGCCTTGTTACAACTAGAATTGAATATTGTAAGGAGGACAAAAAATTTTAGGTTACAAGACTGAGAAAAGGAACAAAAAAATTACTATTTAGTAAAATTTTTATCACACACACACACACACAGACAAAACAGAATAGTAAACACTATGTATACACAGGACACTTACATAATTGAAAGCTGCAGGATTTTCTACTGTAAGCTTACGTATGAGAGACAAGCAAAAGAAGGCAAATAAACAATGTCTCAAATATTATACTACTAGTATAGAAAAAAATGTAAATAACTTTTTTTATGCAGAGTACTCTCCTCCAAGATAGTGCTGTCAACGGGACTGAGAAAACATGCTGCTAAGCTGTAAAATGGCGGCCATTGAGAGAAAGGAGAAAGCTAGCGCATTGCTGTCCAGGAGCAGTGGGTAAAGTAAAAATATTTTGCACGTAATAAAGTTTTAGTGATTAAAGTCCATCCAGTACTTTATAAATAAAAAAAAAACATAATTTATGCTTACCTGATAAATTCCTTTCTCTTGTAGTGTGGTCAGTCCACGGGTCATCATTACTTGTGGGATATTTGCTCCTCCCCAACAGGAAGTGCAAGAGGATCACCCAAGCAGAGCTGCTATATAGCTCCTCCCCTCTACGTCACACCCAGTCATTCGACCGAGAACCAACGAGAAAGGAGAAGCTAAAGGGTGCAGTGGTGACTGGAGTATAATTTAAAAATTTTGACCTGCCATAAAAACAGGGCGGGCCGTGGACTGACCACACTACAGGAGAAAGGAATTTATCAGGTAAGCATAAATTATGTTTTCTCCTGTTAAGTGTGGTCAGTCCACGGGTCATCATTACTTGTGGGATACCAATACCAAAGCTAAAGTACACGGATGACGGGAAGGACAGGCAGGATCTTTATACGGAAGGAACCACTGCCTGAAGAACCTTTCTCCCAAAAACAGCCTCCGAAGAAGCAAAAGTGTCAAATTTGTAAAATTTGGAAAAAGTATGAAGCGAAGACCAAGTTGCAGCCTTGCAAATCTGTTCAACAGAGGCCTCATTCTTAAAGGCCCAAGTGGAAGCCACAGCTCTAGTGGAATGAGCTGTAATTCTTTCAGGAGGCTGCTGTCCAGCAGTCTCATAAGCTAAACGTATTATGCTACGAAGCCAAAAAGAGAGAGAGGTAGCAGAAGCTTTTTGACCTCTCCTCTGACCAGAATAAACAACAAACAGGGAAGACGTTTGTCGAAAATCTTTAGTTGCCTGTAAATAAAATTTCAGGGCACGAACTACATCCAGATTGTGTAGAAGTCGTTCCTTCTTTGAAGAAGGATTTGGACACAAGGATGGAACAACAATCTCTTGATTGATATTCCTGTTAGTGACTACCTTAGGTAAGAACCCAGGTTTAGTACGCAGAACTACCTTGTCTGAATGAAAAATCAGATAAGGAGAATCACAATGTAAGGCTGATAACTCAGAGACTCTTCGAGCCGAGGAAATAGCCATTAAAAACAGAACTTTCCAAGATAACAATTTTATATCAATGGAATGAAGGGGTTCAAACGGAACACCCTGTAAAACGTTAAGAACTAGGTTTAAACTCCATGGCGGAGCAACAGTTTTAAACACAGGCTTAATCCTGGCCAAAGCCTGACAAAAAGCCTGAACGTCTGGAACTTCTGACAGACGTTTGTGTAACAGAATGGACAGAGCTGAGATCTGTCCCTTTAAGGAACTAGCGGATAAACCCTTTTCTAAACCTTCTTGTAGAAAAGACAATATCCTAGGAATCCTAACCTTACTCCAAGAGTAACCTTTGGATTCGCACCAATATAGGTATTTACGCCATATTTTATGGTAAATCTTTCTGGTAACAGGCTTCCTAGCCTGTATTAAGGTATCAATTACTGACTCAGAAAATCCACGTTTTGATAAAATCAAGCGTTCAATTTCCAGGCAGTCAGCTTCAGAGAAATTAGATTTTGATGTTTGAAGGGACCCTGAATCAGAAGGTCCTGTCTCAGAGGCAGAGACCAAGGTGGACAGGATGACATGTCCACTAGATCTGCATACCAGGTCCTGCGTGGCCACGCAGGCGCTACTAGAATCACCGATGCTCTCTCCTGTTTGATCCTGGCAATCAATCGAGGAAGCATCGGGAAGGGTGGAAACACATAAGCCCTCCCGAAGGTCCAAGGTGCTGTCAAAGCATCTACCAGGGCCGCTCCCGGATCCCTGGATCTGGACCCGTAACAAGGAAGCTTGGCGTTCTGTCGAGACGCCATGAGATCTATTTCTGGTTTGCCCCAACGTCGAAGTATTTGGACAAAGACCTCCGGATGAAGTTCCCACTCCCCCGGATGAAAAGTCTGACGACTTAGGAAATCCGACTCCCAGTTCTCCACTCCCGGGATGTGGATTGCTGATAGGTGGCAAGAGTGAGACTCTGCCCAGTGAATTATCTTTGATACTTCCATCATCGCTAGGGAGCTTCTTGTCCCTCCTTGATGGTTGATGTAAGCTACAGTCGTGATATTGTCCGACTGAAACCTGATGAACCCCCGAGTTGTTAACTGGGGCCAAGCCAGAAGGGCATTGAGAACTGCTCTCAATTCCAGAATGTTTATTGGCAGGAGACTCTCCTCCTGAGTCCATGATCCCTGAGCCTTCAGAGAATTCCAGACAGCGCCCCAACCTAGCAGGCTGGCGTCTGTTGTTACAATTGTCCAATCTGGCCTGCTGAATGGCATCCCCCTGGACAGATGTGGCCGAGAAAGCCACCATAGAAGAGAATTTCTGGTCTCTTGATCCAGATTCAGAGTAGGGGACAAATCTGAGTAATCCCCATTCCACTGACTTAGCATGCACAATTGCAGCGGTCTGAGATGTAGGCGTGCAAAGGGTACTATGTCCATTGCCGCTACCATTAAGCCGATCACCTCCATGCATTGAGCCACTGACGGGTGTTGAATGGAATGAAGGACACGGCAAGCATTTTGAAGCTTTGTTAACCTGTCTTCTGTCAGGTAGATCTTCATTTATACAGAATCTATAAGAGTCCCCAAGAAGGGAACTCTTGTGAGTGGAAAGAGAGAACTCTTCTTTTCGTTTACCTTCCACCCATGCGATCTTAGAAATGCCAGTACTAACTCTGTATGAGACTTGGCAGTTTGAAAGCTTGAAGCTTGTATCAGAATGTCGTCTAGGTACGGAGCTACCGAAATTCCTCGCGGTCTTAGCACCGCCAGAAGAGCACCCAGAACCTTTGTGAAGATTCTTGGAGCCGTAGCCAACCCGAATGGAAGAGCTACAAACTGGTAATGCCTGTCTAGGAAGGCAAACCTTAGATACCGGTAATGATCTCTGTGAATCGGTATGTGAAGGTAAGCATCCTTTAAATCCACTGTGGTCATGTACTGACCCTTTTGGATCATGGGTAGAATTGTCCGAATAGTTTCCATTTTGAACGATGGAACTCTTAGGAATTTGTTTAGGATCTTTAAATCCAAGATTGGTCTGAAGGTTCCTTCTTTCTTGGGAACCACAAACAGATTTGAGTAAAACCCCTGTCCGTGTTCCGACCGCGGAACCGGATGGATCACTCCCATTAGTAACAGATCTTGTACACAGCGTAGAAACGCCTCTTTCTTTATTTGGTTTGTTGACAACCTTGACAGATGGAATCTCCCTTTTGGGGGAGAGGATTTGAAGTCCAGAAGATATCCCTGAGATATGATCTCTAATGCCCAGGGATCCTGGACATCTCTTGCCCAAGCCTGGGCGAAGAGAGAAAGTCTGCCCCCCACTAGATCCGTTCCCGGATCGGGGGCCCTCAATTCATGCTGTCTTAGGGGCAGCAGCAGGTTTTCTGGCCTGCTTGCCCTTGTTCCAGGACTGGTTAGGTCTCCAGCCTTGTCTGTAGCGAGCAACAGCTCCTTCCTGCTTTGGTGCAGAGGAAGTTGATGCTGCTCCTGCCTTGAAATTACGAAAGGAACGAAAATTAGACTGTCTAGCCCTAGGTTTGGCTCTGTCTTGAGGCAGGGCATGGCCTTTACCTCCTGTAATGTCAGCGATAATTTCTTTCAAACCGGGCCCGAATAAGGTCTGCCCTTTGAAAGGTATGTTAAGTAACTTAGATTTAGAAGTAACGTCAGCTGACCAGGATTTTAGCCACAGTGCTCTGCGTGCCTGAATGGCGAATCCGGAATTCTTAGCCGTAAGTTTAGTTAAATGTACTACGGCATCTGAGACAAATGAATTAGCTAGCTTAAGTGTTTTAAGCCTGTTTGAAATCTCCTCTATAGTTATTGAGTCAAGAGTCTCTTCCAGGGACTCGGACCAAAAAGCGGCCGCGGCCGTGACAGACGCAATACATGCAAGGGGTTGCAATATAAAACCTTGTTGAACAAACATTTTCTTAAGGTAACCCTCTAATTTTTTATCCATTGGATCTGAAAAGGCACAGCTATCCTCCACCGGGATAGTGGTACGCTTAGCCAGAGTAGAAACCGCTCCCTACACCTTAGGGATCGTCTGCCATAAGTCCCGTGTGGTGGCGTCTATTGGAAACATTTTTCTAAATACAGGAGGGGGGGGGGGAAAGGGTACACCGGGCCTATCCCACTCCTTAGTAATTATCTCTGTAAGCCTCTTAGGTATAGGAAATACGTCAGTACTCGCCGGTACCGCATAGTATCTATCCAGCCTACATAATTTCTCTGGGATTGCAACGGTGTTACAATCATTCAGAGCCGCTAATACCTCCCCTAGCAGTACGCGGAGGTTTTCAAGCTTAAATTTAAAATTAGAAATGTCTGAATCCACTCTATTGGGATCAGAACCGTCACCTGCAGATTGAAGCTCTCCGTCCTCATGTTCCGCATACTGTGATGCAGTATCTGACATGGCCCTATTATTATCAGCGCACTCTGTTCTCACCCCAGAGTGGTCACGCTTCCCTCTAAGTTCTGGTAATTTAGACAAAACTTCAGTCATAACATTAGCCATGTCCTGCAATGTGATTTGTAATGGCCGCCCTGAAGTACCCGGCGTTACAATATCACGCACCTCCCGAGCGGGAGATGCAGGTACTGACACGTGAGGGGAGTTAGTCGGCATAACTTTCCTCTCGTTGTCTGGTGAATGATGTTCAATTTGTACAGATTGACTTTTATTTAAAGTAGCATCAATGCAATTAGTACATAAATTTCTATTGGGCTCCACTTTGGCTTTAGCACATATAGCACAGAGATATTCCTCTGAGTCAGACATGTTTAACACACTAGCAATTAAACCAGCAAACTTGGAAATACTTTTCAATTCAATTTACAAATAGTATGAAAAAAAAACGTACTGTGCCTTTAAGAAGCACAGAAAGTTATGACAGTTGAGTAACAATAAAACGGATAAACTATAAAATCAAATTCTTTCCGGTAAAAATACAATTTTAGCAAAGGATTGCCCCCATTAGTAATGGATAACTAACCCTTCAATAGCAGAAAAAATGTACAGAATATAACGTTTTTTATCACAGTCAAAGCACAATCTCACAGGTCTGCTGTGAGTGATTACCTCCCTCAAAATAACTTTTGAAGACCCTTGAGCTCTGTAGAGACGAACCGGATCATGCAGGGAAGAAAAACAGACTTGTGACTGAATTTCTGATGCGTAGTAAAAGCGCCAAATTAAGCCCCTCCCCCTCACACACAACAGTGAGGGAGATCAGTAAACTGTCTTAAATTAAATAAAATGCCCGCCAAGTGGATAAAAATAGTGCCCAAAACAATTTTTCACCCAGTACCTCAGAAAATTAAACGATTTAACATGCCAGCAAAACGTTTAACATCAAATAAATGAATTGTCATAGAAAGCCTGCTGCTAGTCGTTCTCACTGCAAGATAGGCTAAAGTTTTATGCATACAGTATTATTCCAGTGAAGTGCCATTCCCCAGAATACTGAAGTGAAAATATACATACATGACAGCCTGATACCAGTTGCTACTACTGCATTTAAGGATGAACTTACATTATATAGGTATTGGCAGTATTTTCTAGTCAATTCCATTCCTCAGAAAATAATATGCTGCTACATACCTCTTTGCAGGTGAACCTGCCCGCTGTCCCCTGATCTGAAGTTTACCTCACTCCTCAGATGGCCGAGAACAGCAACATGATCTTAACTACTCCGGTTAAAATCATACAGAAACTCAGGTAGATTCTTCTTCAAATTCTCCCTGAGAAGGAACAACACACTCCGGTGCTGTTTTAAAATAACAAACTTTTGATTGAAGTTATAAAAACTAAGTATAATCACCACAGTCCTCTCACACATCCTATCTATTAGTTGGGTGCAAGAGAATGACTGGGTGTGACGTAGAGGGGAGGAGCTATATAGCAGCTCTGCTTGGGTGATCCTCTTGCACTTCCTGTTGGGGAGGAGCAAATATCCCACAAGTAATGATGACCCGTGGACTGACCACACTTAACAGGAGAAAAGAGGATTTTGCGTAGGAGTACAACGACAAAGCCAAACAGGAGGTGTCTATGGACCAGTCCCTGCAAAATCTGTGGCAGGCTGTTGACAAAAACTCTTGCAGGAGATTTACTTTATACAGCCTTAATACTCCTCTACACCCCTTTTTTTCTAATCTTTGTTTTCAAATGGGAACTAATGGGTTAAGAAACCCCTTCCAGGGAAGAAAACGGGAGCACCTCAATTTTTCCACATAATCCTGTACAGGTAAAGATAAGACTGACTTACCAGATAGGTGAGAGGGATTAAAGGGACACTGAACCCAAATTTTTTCTTTCGTGATTCAGATAGAGCATGCAATTTTAAGCAACTTTCTAATTTACTCCTATTATCAATTTTTCTGCGTTCTCTTGCTATCTTTATTTGAAAAAGAAGGCATTTAAGCTTTTTTATTGATTCAGATCTCTGGACAGAACTTTTTTATTGGTGGATGAATTTATCCACCAATCAGCAAGAACAACCCAAGTTGTTCACCAAAAATGGGCTGGCATCTAAACTTACATTCTTGCATTTCAAATAAAGATACCAAGAGAATGAATAAAATTTGATAATAGGAGTAAATTAGAAAGTTGCTTAAAATTTCATGCTCTATCTGAATCACGAAAGAAAATTTTTTGGGTTCAGTGTCCCTTTAAGTAATTGAAGAGCTTTGGGAATCTTTGGCTCCTCCTGGCCAGGAGTAATGGCTTGTGGACTCTCAACAACTTATGAAAGAAAAAAAGCACAATAGTTAATTGATGTTAAGCAAACATAAAACAAAAAGGACATGTTAGTTGGGGGATTTTATTATCATAATGGAACCTATAAATGAAACTAAACACTAGTAATGACTGTATACAGCAGCAGATATTCAAAGCTAGTGAATACACTTTCCTAGACTGGCAACAGTATATCTAAAGTCCCAAACAGTGAATGGTGCAAAGGAGAAAATTTATTTAAATGTGAATGCCCCTATCTGTTTCAGGCTTGCTTATGACTGCTATTTCCTAAAGCATCCCTGCCACCTTAGAACCTTATCCAACTCGGGTGATGAGACAAGCAGCGTTGTATAAGCGCCTGCCAGCTAGTTGGGACTACCTGTGAACCTTTTAATTTCGGAGAATAATACATCTGGTCAAAGTGTTGTTTAGGTATTTGCAATAAAAACCAGGGGCTAAATATTCTAATAGAAGGAGAGAGAATGCATACATACTTGTATACTAGTGTGTATTGGTTTGTTATTTCCTATGCTTTCACTTAGGCATTTTATTGTCACATAATGACACAGGGGCTAGATTACAAGTGGAGTGCAATCAATAGCTAAGGGTGCCTTATCTTACTCTATTTCACGTAAAGCATAACACATAAACTGGTATTAAAAGTTGGTTGTTAAATAATTTAAACATAACATTCTTAAAGGGACAGTCCTTCCATAGATTTGTTATTGTTTTAAAAGAAAGATAATCCCTTTATTACCCATTCCCCAGTTTTGCACAACCAACACAGTTATATTAATATACTTTTTACCTCTGTGATTACCTTGCATCTAGGAACCTTCTTCCAGCCCCCCGATCACATGGCTGTGACCGTTTATTATCTATTGTCTTGCATTTAGCATTGTGTTGTGCTAAATCTTAAATAACCCCCTGTGCCTGAACACAGTGTTATCTATATGGCCCACGTGTACTTTGTCTCTTTGTGTTGAAAAGAGATTTAAAAAGCATGTGATAAGAGGCAGCCCTCAAAGGCTTAGAAATTAGCATATGAGCCTACCTATGTTTAGTTTAAACTAAGAATACCAAGAGAAAAAAGCAAATTTGATGATAAAAGTACATTGGAAAGTTGATTAAAATTAAAAGTCCTATCTGAATAATGAAAGTTTAATTTATACTAGACTGTCCCTTTAACGCGACCAACTCCTTTTAGTGTGCCTTATACTTTTAAAGAATAGCGCAGGGAATGCATCTTACAATCGATGAGTTAAGTGATGCTCTCAAGCGCAATCCAAAATACCACTGTAATATATTGCACTTTTTGAGACCTGAAATAAAAATGTTTATTGATTTCTAGTTTACATAACAAAATACATGAGAATGCTATGGAAATAAATGTAATTTATATTTAGACTTAATAATTGAGATACTACAAAATGTATATACATGGGATCATTTAAATAAATTATTGGAGGAACATGTGTTAAGTTCAATGTTAATTTCTTATTTACAATTGCATTTGTATGAACCAAAATCTCTCAAGTTTATAACCTGCAAATTACTAACATTTTCTAAAAATCCTATATTGTTTTAGTTTTGCAGATAATTAGTATTGCAGTAATTGGTATAAGGCATTGATATTTTTATTTTGGAAGTAATATTGACTCACCTTTATTTCTTCTTTAAGCAAACACAGTTATGGCGATGATGAACAAGGCAAATAAGATTCCTGTTTAAAAATAAAGAGCATCAATTCATTTCAAATGTGCTTTATCATAGTTTAAAGATGCAAATAATTTTCCATTACAATCTGCTTTTAGAACTATAATTTTAGCAGGAAGCGTTAATTTACGCCTTATACAGTAGATGATATGATTCACTAAATAAATAAACTGGTAAACTTGTTTGATGTTTCCAGTAGCTGCTCTCTAGCAAGGATATTATAATGTATTTTTTTTGGCCCCCAGCACAAGGTCTACAATAAAATGGACATAAATATTAAAAATTGTACCATCTTCTTATATATTTTAAGCCTTAAATTTAACACACAAAATGTTGTTGTTTAGAAAATATATTTTAGTATGCCGAGTGCACAAAACGAAGAAAAAGCCTCTTTTTCCACCTTAAAGTAATGTATTAATAGATGTGAAGCAATAATAAAAATAAAAACACAAACGTTCAAAAAATTGCAGCACTCCAAAGCGTAATAATTACCAAATCTTTATTGCAGCCAGAAGCACAAAAAACAACAGCAACGTTTCGGACTACATGTCCTTAATCATGCATGATTAAACGTTGCTGTTGTTTTTTGTGCTTCTGGCTGCAATAAAGATTTGGTAATTATTACCCTTTGGAGTGCTGCTATTTGTTGAACGTTTGGATATTGACACAGGGTTGTGCAGTTCCCTGTTATAGCTTGCACCCAATATTACCACACTTTGTGCTGGACTTTCTGCTTTTCTTTTAAATAAAAAAAACACACACAAACAAAACAATGTACAGTCATGGGAAAAAGAAAGTACACCCTCGTTGAATTCTATGGTTTTATGTATCAAGACACAATAAAAAGCATCTGGTCTTTAGCAGGTCTTAAAATTAGGTAAATACAAATTCAGATGAACAACACCACATGACATATTACCCCATCATGATTTATTTAACAAAAATAAAGCCAAAATGGAGAAGCGATGTGTGAAAAACAAAGTACACCTTATGATTCAATAGCATGTAGAACCACCTTTAGCAGCAATAACGAAGTAATAGTTTTTATGTATGACCTTATTAGTCACTCTTCTTTACGACGTTGCTTTATTTCATTGAGGTTTGTGGGCATTAATTTATGCACATCTCTCTTAAGGTTAATCGGGTTAAGGACTGGCCCATTGCAACAGCTTATTTTCTTTTTTAGCCATTCTGTTGTAGACTTGCTGGTGTGCTTGGGATCATTGTCCCGTTGCATGACCCAATTTCGGCTAAGCTTTAGCTGTCCAACAGATGGCCTCATATTTGACTCTAGAATACTTTGGTATACAGAGTAGTTCATGGTTGCAAAACTAAAGAGGAGGGTAAGGAGCACCGAGCTGATAGGGTTAAAATATATTACATATATCTTAGTACAGGATCCAGGAAACAACATTGTCAGCCAATGTTGTTTCCTGGATCCTGTACAAAGGTTTTACCCAGGGTATATGTAACCCATTAGTTTTTATCACTATAAATAATAAAGTTAATATATTTTAACCCTACCGGCTCGGTGCTCCTTACCTTCCTCTTTAGTTTTGTACACATTTTTGTGGCCATATGGTGAGTCAGGTGTAAGGGCTTTACAGGGGAACGTTCAATTAAGTCTGTCCATCAGACCGAAGGTGCTGTGTGGACACGGAGGTCCGGGTAAACCACTGGAGGACAGCTGATTGTGATTGTACGGCTTGGAGAATTACAACCCCTTTACAGTACACAAAGCTTCACTGGCTTGGGGAGATAACTACTAAAGCAAGCTGTATCGAATGCTGCGTGCATTTCAGCCGCAGTGCACTGGACCAAGGAACTGTGAGTAAATCAATAATCAAACAATATACAGCTGCAGTTCTCTGACAGCTTTCTATTAATTTTATAGGACAGTATTGATTTAATTGTGTAACTCACCCAGTTCATCACACTTAGAGTCCCTAGAAACTAACATGAGGGAAGGTGTATGAGATTTTCTATTTTGGTTCCGTATGGACAGGCTACATAAATGGAGCATGATTTGTTGCACACTTTACAACTGAACCTTAGTACATAATTATCAGTGCATTATTGTTGAATATCATTGATCACTAGCACATTGAAGGTTCTCTGAGTGTTATTGCATACTGTTATATGCTCAACATTAGAGGCATACTAGGTTTCCTAATTTTTTCTTTTTTTGAATGTTATAAGTGTGAGTTCTTAACTCCCACATATCTTTTCTAGTTCATGGTTGACTCAATGACTGCAAGGTGCCCAGGTCCTGTGGCTGCAAAACAAGCCCAAATCATCACCCCTCCACCACCGTTCTTGATAGTTGATATGAGATATTTGTGACGATATGCTGTGTTTGGTTTTCGCCAAACATGGCGCTGTGCATTATGGCCAAAAATCTCCACTTTGGTCTCATCTGTCCAAAGGACATTGTTCCAGAATTCTTGTGGTTTGTTCAGATGCAAACCTAAGCCGTGCTGCCATGTTCTGTTTAGAGAGAAGAGGCTTTCTCCTGGTAACCCTTCCATACAAACCATACTTGGTCAGTCTTTTTCTAATTGTACTGTCATGAACTTTAACATGGTAACATAGGCCTGAAGAGTCTGAGATGTAACTCTTGGGTTTTTTGTAATTTCTCTGACCTTGGGGTGAATTTGCTGGGACGTCCATTCCTGTGAACATTGGAAACAGTCTAGAATGTTTTCCACTTGTGAATGATCTTTCTAACTGTAAAATGATTAACTATAAATTGTTTGGAAATGGCCTTATAACCTTTCCCAGATTGATGGGCAGCAACAATTGCTTCTCTAAGATCATTGCTGATGTTTTTCTTCCTTGGCATTATGTTAACACAAACCTGTTCCAGACCAGCAAACTGCTAAAATTTTGGCTTTTATAGAGGTGGTCACAATTGCTGATGATCAATTAATCAAGGCATTTGATTAGCAGCTCCCGCTGCTACTTAGCCTCTTAATTAATGTGGAAGCAATAAGGGTGTACTTTCACACATGACTTCTCTATTTTGGCTTTATTTTTGTTAAATAAATCATGGCACAGTGAAATACGTCATGTGGTGTTGTTTATCTGAGGTTGTAATTACCTAATTTTAAGACCTGCTAAGGTTCAGATGATTTTTATTATATTCAGATATGTAAAACCATAGAATTCAAAGAGGGTGCGCACTTCTTTTTCCCATGACTGTATTTATTAGTCTAAACATTTAAAATTATATATATATATATATATATATATATATATATATATATATATATATATATATATATATATATATATATACACACACATATACATACACACACACACACACACTTTAAAAACAAGTATCCCCCCTTGTTTTAGATTCTGGTAAATATGAGGAGACTAAACAAAGTTAAACAGGCAAAACCAGATCGTCTACAATACTTAACCCCTTAACGACCGAGGACGTGCAGGGTACGTCCTCTAAAAAAAGTCACTTAATGACCAAGGACGTACCCTGCGCGTTCTCGGTGTGGAAAGCGATATCGAGGCATCCTGCAAGTACCCAAGGTGGCCCCCAATAAGGCAGAGGGGGAGGGTTAGAGAGCTGTTTGGGGGAAGATCAGGGAGGTTGGGGGCTATGAGGGGATTCTACAAAGCAGCATATGTAAATATGCCAAAAAAAACCCCAAAAAGATACCTTTTATTTTAGTACTGGCAGACTTTCTGCCAGTACTTAAGATGGCGGGGACAATTGTGGGGTGGGGGAGGGAAGGAAGCTGTTTGGGAGGGATCAGGGGGTGTGATGTGTCAGGTGGGAGGCTGATCTCTACACGAAAGCTAAAATTAACCCTGCAAGCTCCCTACAAACTACCTAATTAACCCCTTCACTGCTAGCCATAATACATGTGTGATGTGCAGCAGCATTTAGCGGCCTTCTAATTACCAAAAAGCGACGCCAAAGTCATATATGTCTGCTATTTCTGAACAAAGGGGATCCCAGAGAAGCATTTACAACCATTTGTGCCATAATTGCACACGCTGTTTGTAAATAATTTTGTTGTAAAATTGTGAAAAAATGTAAGTTTTTTTTTAATTTGATCGCATTTGGCGGTGAAATGGTGGCATGAAATATACCAAAATGGGCCTAGATCAATACTTGGGGTTCTCTACTATACTACACTAAAGCTAAAATTAACCCTAGAAGCTCCCTACATGCTCCCTAATTAACCCCTTCACTGCTGGGCATAATACACGTGTGGTGCGCAGTGGCATTTAGCAGCCTTCTAATTACCAAAAAGCAAAGCCAAAGCCATATATGTCTGCTATTTATGAACAAAGGGGATCCCAGAGAAGCATTTACAACCATTTATTCTATAATTGCATAAGTTGTTTGTAAATAATTTCAGTGAGAAACCTAAAGTTTGTGAAAAAATTTGTGAAAAAGTGAACAATATTTTTTATTTGATCGCATTTGGCAGTGAAATGGTGGCATGAAATATACCAATATGGGCCTAGATCAATACTTTGGGATGTCTTCTAAATAAAAATATATACATGTCAATGGATATTCAGGGATTCCTGAAAGATATTAGTGTTCCAATGTAACTAGCGCTAATTTAAAAAAAAAAGTGGTTTGGAAATAGCAAAGTGCTACTTGTATTTATGGCCCTATAACTTGCAAAAAAAGCAAAGAACATGTAAACATTGTGTATTTCTAAACTCAGGACAAAATTTAGAAACTATTTAGCATGGGTGTTTTTGGTGGTTGTAGATGTGTAACAGATTTTGGGGGTCAAAGTTAGAAAAAGTGTGTTTTTTCAATTTTTTCCTCATATTTTATATTTTTTTATAGTAAATTATAAGATATAATGAAAATAATGGTATTTTTTGAAAGTCCAATTAATGGCGAGAAAAATGGTATATAATATGTGTGGGTACAGTAAATGAGTAAGAGGAAAATTGCAGCTAAACACAAACACCGCAAAAATGTAAAAATAGCCTTGGTCCCAAACGGACAGAAAATGGAAAAGTGCTGTGGTCATTAAGGGGTTAAAGGGACACTGAACCCAAAAATGTTCTTTTGTGATTCAGATAGAGCATGCAATTTTAAGCAACTTTCTAATTTACTCCTATTATCAATGTTTCTTCGTTCTCTTGCTATCTTTATATATAAAAAAAAGGCATCTAAGCTTTTTTCTTGGTTCAGAACTATGGACAGCAGTTTTTGATTGGTAGATGAATTTATCCACCAATCAGCAAGGACAACCTAGGTTGTTCACCAAAAATGGGCCGGCATCTAAACTTGCATTCTTGCATTTCAAATAAAGATTCCAAGAGAATGAAGAACAATTGATAATATGAGTAAATTAGAAAGTTGCTTAAAATGTCATGCTCTATCTGAATCACAAAAGAAAAAATTTGGGTTCAGTGTCCGTTTAAGTATATATTCTGCATACGCAGCCCAGCTGCCTCAACAGTCCTTTTCTGGTCCCCAGCTCACATTGCAACGGTGTGTTGATTCAAGCCTAGGACACTGGGGCTCATACATTGTTACAGCATTCAGCTATACACAGGTATTTTAGAAATGTCAGGGCTCCCTTGTAGCAAAATAATGTGGAGAGTGAGAACAAGCAGGCCAACATCCACCAGCCCTATCTTCTTGATGCACACAGCTTTCAGTGCATGCTTACCAAGGTTGGCTTGTTTCATACTCTATAGATACAGGGGAGCCACCTGGGTGAAGGAGTCACTGCCATAAGAGCCACTGATATATATGAAGTAATAAAGTCCCAGATAAACTTGCAGGGAGGGATTCAGCTAAGATCTTTCCAGCTCAAAGGTGGAGGTATTTCAGAAGAAAGCTGCACACTCACTACGACACATAGCTACACATACTAGGCTTGCGTCTGGTGAAGCCATACCTAAATTACACCAAATGGTGGCTAGAGGGCTGCAGACAGTATGGGGTTAGAAAAACACAATGGGGAGCAACAGTAGGAGCTCAAGGTTCCTGAAATTTAGGGACTATCCCCAATTTGTATAGGCACCCAAGACATTCAAACACATTTATTATTATAGTAACATAAAATTTTGCTGTGTCCAGTTGTTTGTCTAAGTGTTAATATAAGTAAAACTAGTAAGCATTTATTGCATTTTAAATTTAAAATAAAATGTATTTATTTCAGAGCAGATATTATAAACTTTGTCATACATTTATTGTCTTTTTGTTTTCCAGTATATAAAATATAAATAAATATAAATAAATACATTAAAAAAAATTGTCAATAGGTCACGGGATATTATACCTGTAACTAGTGGCCTGGTTGTTCCAGAAGAATCTGTGGATTGAGAACAAACATGTTTAGAAGTTTTTAATGTGAAATGCTATAAAGCTAAGCTGTCTCTGAAACAGTTGTACACAGTGTTTGCTGGAACAGACCTTAAAGGAACTCTAAAGTCAAAATTTGTCTTTCATGATTCAGATCGCGCATGCAGTCTTAACAAACTCTTCAATTTATTTCTATTATCAATTTTGTTCTCAGCAGGCATGGAAACAGAAGCAATCTTTCTCACAAAAAAAAGTCTACTAATCATTATTGCGCATTTGTGGATTATGCAATTTTACTGTATTTAACGGTCCTTTAGCATTTACAAGATAGATTATGATAATATTGCTAAAAGAGCACATTAAGGAAAATAAACCATGCAATTATTTCAAGATACTTATAATGATCACTTATAAAAAAGGACCACGTGACACTGGTAGCCATATACAATCAAAATGTATGTTTTTACATGATAAATTAATTTATCTCATGATGGTGAAAGTCCACGAGTCATCACATGTGCGAATACCCTTCCTGACAACTAGGAGGAGGCAAAAGATACCCCAACACACCAGAGCTTTAAATACCTGCCACTTCTCATGAGTCATACATATAGCCAAGAAGTTGAAGAAAACAGAAAAGCAGGAAAGATAAAGCGGGTCAAAACAAGCGCAAAACAAGTATTGCCACCACCTGAACAAAAAGAAAGAGCGGGGGTTTGTGGACTCTCACTATAATGAAAGAAATGAGTTTATCAAGAAAGCTTAAATTTTGTTCTCTTTCATCAGATAGTGAAAGTTCAAGAAGCCAAGCAGTGAAGTCCATGGGATCACCATAAAATAGGACAAACAGTGAAGGCTGGTACATTAATGATCAGGAACTACGGCCCACATAAATTTCCTTCCAAAAGTAGCCGCAGAAGGATCATTCACATCAAACTGATAAAACTTTGAAGACCAAGTAGCTGCCTTGCCAATCTGATAAATAGAAGCCTTATTAAGAAAGGCCCAAGAAGTGGCAACCGCTCTAGTAGATGAGCAACAATGTGCTCAGGAAGGTTTTACCAAATATGCCATACGAATTAAGGCTTTAAGCCAGGCAGATAGAGTAACAGCCGTAGCTTTCTGACCCTCGCAAAGCCCAGAAAAATGAATAATGAGAGAAGAAGAAAAAAGCCTTAAATCTTTTATGGCTTCCACATGAAATTTGAGAGCTCTCAAAACATCCAGATTGTGAAGAAGATGATCCTTAGAGTTCTTTGGAGCTGGACAAAAAGAAGGGACCACAATTTCCAAATTAACAAGAATGGATAGGTAGTGGGAAGAACAGCTTTATACTGATGACAAAGCAGAAAGCGCAAAAACCCTTCTAGGATAAAAGCGAAATATGTAAACCATGCATCAACTCAAAATGAGGAGTTTGAAGAACCCTCAAAACCAGATTAAGATTCCAAAGAGGAGAGACAAACAATCTGTGTAATTCTGACAAGAGTCTGAACAAAGATCTGAAAAATCTGTAATTTTAGCAATTTTCTTATGAGACAAAACAGAAAGAGCTGAAATCTGACCCTTAAGAAACTGGCTTACAAACCCTTATCCAGACCCTCCTGCAGGAACACAAGAACTAAAGGAATTCTGAAAGAATTCCAGAAGTAACCTTTGCTAGTACACCAAGCAAAAAATGTTTCCTAGACCTTATGTTAAATATATCTGGTAACAGGTTTGCTAGCCTGAATCAAGGTGTCAACAACCTTTTCAGAAAAACCTCTCTGAGACAGTACTAAGCCTTCAATCTCCATGCCATCAAATTTAAAGTTTTGATTTTCTGATAAGAGACGGAAGATCCCTTCTTATAGAAAGCCTCCATGACTGGCACACGGACATCTGAACCAGATCCACAAACCAAATCCTGCAAGGCTACACTGGAGCAGTAAGAATTGCTGAGGTATGTTTCTGCTTGTTTTAAATCTGCATAGCAACACAAATGGAGGAAAAGGTATAAATGAGGTTGAAAAACCAGGAAACCACTAAGGCATCTACTTGCCAGCGGGTTTAGAGATCTGGCACAATAATGGGGCAGTTTGTGATTCAAGCCATGAGGTTTATATAAATAAAAGAAAAGGAAGAAAACACCACCATAGCACATACATGTGGCAAACAATATGAAAATCAGAATTGCAACCGGCAAACTGCTCCTGACTCCACAAACTTCTGGATAGTCATGTGCTGCAGGACCAGCAAACAGAATAGTGTAAGGTAAAATTATTTTATTCAAAATAATATTAAAAGATTAAAAACACAACATGTTTCCCAGCTTTTGTATAACTGTTTCATCAGGTGTCTCTGGCAGACCCCAAAGTCTCAATCTGTTGGAAAACATCTTGATTCAGAAATCCTTCTCCTAAATGAAGAGACTGGCAACAGAAAAAGTCTGCTTCCTAACTGTTCACACCTGGAAGGTGAATGGCAGAAATTATGCAATGACGACAAATTTGTAGAAGTGGTAGCGGTGGAAAGATGTAAGCTAGGCTGAAACCCCAAGGAACCACTAAGGCAT
The DNA here is from genome assembly GCF_027579735.1 of Bombina bombina. NCBI lineage: Eukaryota > Metazoa > Chordata > Amphibia > Anura > Bombinatoridae > Bombina > Bombina bombina. The sequence continues at coordinate 447,984,155 of NC_069501.1, read as the reverse complement.
CTGTCAACTCTGCCTGGGGATCCCTGGACCTTGACCCGTATCGAGGCAGCTTGTAATTGAGTCTAGACACCATGATATCTATCTCCGGCGTTCCCCATCTGTAACAAATCTCCGCAAACACCTCAGGGTGAAGAGACCATTCCCCCAGATGGGAGGATTGTCTGCTGAGAAAATCCGCTTCCCAGTTGTCCACACCTGGAATGTGAATCACTGAGAGCGAGCAGTCGTGGGACTCCGCCCATTCCAGAATCTGAGACACCTCCCTTATCGCAAGGAAGCTCCTCATACCCCCTGATGGTTGATGTAAGCCACCAAGGTAATGTTGTCAGTCTGGAATCTGATGAAACTGACCGACTCCAGAGAAGGCCATGCCTTCAGAGCATTGTAAATTGCTCGCAGTTCTAGGATGTTGATCGGAAGGAGAGACTGCTCCCTGGACCACTTTCCTTGTGCCATTCTGGCACCCCAAACAGCACCTCATCCTCCCAGACTGGCGTCCATGGTCACAATCTCCCAGGACGATCTCAAGAAGGATGTCCCCATGGACAGTTGCTCCGTATGGGTCCACCAAGAGAGGGAGTTCCGAGTCCAAGCATCCATGGATATCAGCTGTAATAGATCTGAATGATTGCAGTTCCACTGTCTCAACATGCACAACTGAAGAGGTCTGAGATGGAACCTGGCGAATGGGATGACATCTATGCTTGACACCATGAGACCTATCACCTCCATACATTGAGCCACTGACGGGCTTGTGGAGGACTGAAGGGCAAGACAGATGGACGCCAGCTTCCTGCGCCGCCATGTGATAAATATCTTCATGGCCATAGAGTCTATTATCGTACCCAGGATATCTACCCTGTTGCTGGGAACCAGGGAACTCTTTCCTGAGTTGATCTTCCAACCGTGAGATTGGAGCAGAAGAAGAAGAGCCCTTGAATGATCCTCTGCAAGGCTGAACGACGGTGCCTGAACTAGGATGTCATCCAGGTAAGGCACCACTGCAATGCCCCTGGATCTGACTACTGCAAGCAGCGCTCCCAGTCAGCCAGACCGAAAGAAAGGGCCACAAACTGGAAGTGTTGGTCCAGAAACGCAAATCTTATGAACCTGAAGTGGTCCCTGAGAATTGGCACATGAAGGTAAGCGTCCTTAGTTGTCATGAACTGTCCCTCTTGAACTAGGGGCAGAATAGATTTGATCGTTTCCATCTTGAATGATCGAACACTCAGAAATTTGTTTAAACACTTTAGGTCCAGAATCGGGCGAAACGTGCCCTCCTTCTTTGGGACCACAAAAAGGTTGGAATAGTACCCTAGACCTCTCTCTGCTAGGGGTACTGGTACGATAACCCTGAGAGAGGAGAGATCTCTCACACACTCTAGAAAGGTCTCTATTTTCTCTGGTCTTGAAGACAAGTTTGACAGGAGGAATCTGCCCTCTGGCGGATGGGATCTGAACCCTATCCTGTAGCCCTGAGAGACAACATCTAGAACCCAGGGGTCCTGAACATCCTGCAACCATGCTTCTGAGAATTTAGATAATCTGCCCCCTACGTGATCCGGAGATCGGTCGGGGGCTGCCCCTTCATGCCAATTTAGTCTCGTCAGGCTTCTTGCTCTGCTTAGACTTGTTCCAAGAATGAGCTGGTTTCCAAGGTCCCTTGGACTGGTCGGCATTCACGGCAGGATGCTGGCGCTAGGCCTTGTCCGCACGAAAGGGACAAAAAGTAGATCCCTTGGGCTTAGCCTTCTTTTCCTGCGGTTGGAAAGCTCCCTTGCCTCCCGTAACCGTGGATATGATCGAATCCAATCCTGGACCGAACAGGATCTTTCCCTGAAAAGGCAGGGACAACAGCCTCGCCTTGGAGGTCATGTCCGCAGAACAAGATTTTAGCCACAGAGCCCTGCGCGCTAAACCCGAAAAACCTGACACCTTAGCATTCAGGCAAATAATTTGCATATTGGCATCACAGATGAAAGAATTGGCGACCTCCAGCACCTTAATCTTCTCCTGTATCTCGTTGATGGATGTCTCCCCTTCGACCATTTCACACAGGGATTCGCACCAATATATCACAGCTCCGGCGACCTCCGCAACGGCGGCTGCTGGCTGAAAAACAAACCACGTGTGCTGAAACATCTTTTCCAGATTTTTATCCATGGGCTCCTTAAACGACGAACTGAACTATCCTCAAGGGGAATAGTCGTCCGCTTCGTGACCATAGAGATAGCCCAATCCACCTTGGGAATGGTCCCCCACAGCTCAAGCTGAGAGTCTGGAACAGGAAACAGTTTTTTAAAAGAAGGGGAAAAGGGTGACCCTAATCGCTCCCATTTATTCTTAATAATATTTTCCATCTTAACGGGAACCTGGAATGTCTGAGGGACCACCCTGTCCTCGTACACCTCGTCAAGCTTAGGAATTGCAGGTTCCTCCGAGATCTTAGGTTCTGGAACCTCCAAAGTAGCAAGTACCTGTTGCAGCAGAAAACGCAAATTTTCCATCCTAAACCTATAACCAGGCTCCTCCACAGCAGGAGGCTTAGATGACATGGACTCCGACCCAGAATGGACCTCCTCCAAAGAGTTGGAGTGGGCCTCAACCTCATATAGAGCCTCTGGATCTGCCATCCGCGAGGACAAACCCTGGGTCGAACCGCTATGATACACCCTACGCTTGCGCTTAGCAGAACGTGGTAAGGCATGGATCACTTTAGAAACCGCCAATTCCAGTTGGTCCGCAAAGTCTGAGGGCCAATGAATCTCTCCAGAAGGAGTAACCGTTGGACCCTGGGGCGCTGCATGTGCAATTGGAGATGAATGCAGGAAACGCACCTCACGGGACGAAGACCCCTTAGAGGTGGACAGCTCAGTAGTACTAGACATCCATTTACATTTAGATGTTGTAACTTTATCAAGGCATGTGGAACATAGTTGAACAGGTTGATCTACCAGAACCTCCTCACAATAAACACAGAAATGAGACTTTGTTATGGAGGTAGAGCCCTCTATCGCGTCAGAGTCCTCCATCGCTTGCGTTTATGGGAAGACTAACTTAATTTACAAAAAGGCAACTTTATACCACCAATGGCCAGGGCCCTCACCACCTCCTAGGACCCGGACTACAGAAACTGCTATGTCTCCTGCGCCACAGATCAACAGAGAAGGATAGGTAGACACACCCTGTCATGTGGAATGCCTGGCAGGACTGCCCCTACATTCGGGAAAACCGTGCCAAAAATGGCCGTGCAAGAATTCCACAAGTCACCTGAAAGTTCCACACATAGCCAGAGCCTCATCTCACGCATAACGCAGCAATGACACAAACATTATTATGTATAAACCCCCCTGTTCAATAATCCCTGATTCTGTAAAGATAAAAAGGCGCCACACTGTGACCCTGTCTTCTATGTTATCATCATTAATAAAAAATGAAATGATCTTACCAGAATCTACGCCATGGAACAGGAACACGGCCCTTCAAATGTAACAGGTTAGTAGCGTCGCTCCTGACATGGACTTGAGTGAAGAAAGCAGGCAGCGAAACTCGTCAACGCTGATTGCTTATGGAGTTGTTAATATGAGTCGGGATGGTTTCGCAGAAAGACGCTCCCTGCATCTCTGGACTCTAACTTTCGCCCAGGCCCTCACTGAGAGACTGACAGGACTGCTTAAAACTCCAGTCCCACTGCGAAGAGTAATACCATCCATAAGAGACTACTGCGGAACTCCGGCACTCCTCCATCCTCCTGTGACGAAAGGCAAAGATTGACTGGGGGATGAGGGAAGTGGGGGAGGTATTTAAGCCTTTGGCTGGGGTGTCTTTGCCTCCTCCTGGTGACCAGGTTCTTAAATCCCAATAGTAATGAATGAAGCCGTGGACTCTCCTCCCCTTTAGATGGAAAACATGCAATTAGAGTAGGTTCACCAAATAAAGGATTTGAATTTCTAATGCAATAGAATGGCGCAGAAAATGATGCAAAAAAAATGACTCGAATAGAATATGACATTTTCTAACTGCAATCCCTGATGGACTTGAATAGCGCCCTAGATCAGAGGGTGAATACAAAGTTTTTGCACAACAAACTCCAGCAGACTGGAATAGGGGTCTACATAAATATTCTTATAGTAATAAAGACTTTCAGGTAACGGCGGCTCCCAATGACCAGCAATACTGCATGTTGAAGAGTTGGATCCTTTAATGGTGAATCCGCTCTTACACTTAAATGACACCTGAGAGTTTACTATGTATGGACCAGAAACACCTGTCACTCTTTCTGAATTGGGAACTTCTGGTTCAGGGCAGGTTATAGCTAGGAACAGGGTGGAAAAAACAATTGGGTTATACAAGATTTCCATTCCTATATGATGTCTGAAATTTATAAGATACATTTTAAATGCTTTACCTGAAAGTTCTCAATAACTAGTATATTTTTAATTGATGTTAGTAGCAATTTTGGGAAATGGAACAAACCCTGTCAAATATTCCTACAGAACACATGAGAAAAACTTTTTTCTTTGAGGTTTTTCAGGTGTTTTCTCAAACAAAATATCCTTTAGTTTGAGCATCTTAACCAAATCAAACGTCAACATTTCTAATGGATTGGAATGACACTGAAAATTATGCCAAAAGAAAGTCTGAATGGAATTTTTTTTTTTTTTCATAGAAACACTGATGAAATAGAAATGCTCCTGAGATTAGAAGTTGAATATGTGTTTGCACAACATATGGAATGGGGGTCTATATAAGAAATCTTATAGAAATAAAGCCTCAAGACTTACTAAGGCATTCAGGTAACGGCGGCTCCCAATGACCAGCAATACTGCATGTCGAAGAGTTGGATCCTTTAATGGTAAAACCACTCTTACACTTAAATGACACCTGAGAGTTTACTATGTATGGACCAGAAACATCAGTCACTCTTTCTGAATTAGGAACTTCTGGTTCAGGGCAGGTTATAGCTAGGAACAGGATGGAAGAAAAACAACATTTTTTTTTGGTTATTTTTTTATATAATTTGTGTTCGTCTGAGTAGGGGCTTCATTACTATACAAATAGATTTCCATTCCTATATTATGTCTGAAATTTATAAGATACATTTTAAATGTTTTACCTAAAAGTTCTTAATAACCAAGTATGGGACGTTTCAG